>NC_084754.1:10688444-10940944 GCF_033978785.1 Entelurus aequoreus | reverse complement strand
ACCCGACGGCTGGCCCTCGTGGCTTGACGGCGGGCGCGTCCCGACGGGCCGCGCGTAGGGGTCAAACGCAGAAGTCTCAGGGCCTCGTGGTGAGGGGGTGGCCTGCGGGTTTCGGCCCGCTTGACCCCCCCGCTCCGCTTGGCGCGCGCGGCACATGACGGGTTCCGCCACCGACGCTCGGGCTGCAGCCCGACGGTGGTGCGGGCCCGGCGGTGACGCGCGGTTTGGGGAAACAAAGCAGAAGTCTCAGGGCCTCGGGGCCGGGTTTCGGCCCGCCCCCTTGGCGCAAGTGGCACGGCGGGCTCCGCGACTGACGGCCGGGCTGCAGCCCTTCGGCCGGCAGGCGCGTCCCGGCGGGCCGCTCGCCCCCTTTCGGAACCTTGGACCGGCATCCGCTTGGTGCGTGTAAAAGATCTGCGGTCTGCGGGCCGGTTCTAATAATAAATCAAGATCATCCCAAGGGCCGTAAAAAACCTTCTCGCGGGCCGGATATGGCCCGCGGGCCTTGACTCTGACATATGTGCTCTAAGGCTATGTCTACACTAAGCCGGATAACCCCTTAAGCGAATAATTATTTAGCCTCAGCCCCGTTTCAGCCACACTAAACCATTGGTTAAGGTTGCCCTCCTTGGATAATTGTTTACATGGGTAAGTGCACCGTGTATTTCTTGAATCTGCGGCTCTTAGCTTTGTATGGACTCATCGATCGTTTACAAACTGAGTTCAGCGAGGAAGTGACGCCAGAAAGACTGCGCCCCAGACAGACTGCGCCACAGCCAGCTTCATAACAACCTGTTTCCAATCGGGGGTAAACACTAGAAATATGAAGGCGAGTCATCCAGACATGCCCGTGTTTCTCTTTCTTCTACATGTACAGTCGCTTGTGGAAATCACACGTGAATACCTTAAGAGAAAGCGATTGCAGCTATTTCGGATACAACACTTCTCAGATGGCAAGAGAACTTTCGAATGTTTAAGTCAGCTGTGATTCTACTTACCAAAAAACTTTGTCCATTTGTCAAAGGAGAGACAACGAGAATGCGAGCTCCCGTGGATGTGATAAAAAAAAGGTAGCGTGTGCTTTGTATTACCTGGCCGTCGAGGGAAGACTACAGAAAACATCGAATGCATTTGGACTGGCAAAGCAGACTGTATCAGTTATTGTCCGCCATGTATGTCGCGGACTTAACGTCTACGTCCAGAGTATATAAAGTCACCAAAAACTAATGGACAATGAAGGTGAAGGCAAAAGAGTGAGGAGTGTCCGGACCAAATATCTAGATCCCTAGATTGACTAATGTTCTTTATCACATTGTTTACTTTCACGTGTCCATTAAAGATTTGATTAATTTATGATGGCTCAGGTGTGATTCACTACAAAAGGGCCCCGCAGCACACTGGATTCCAGTTAAGTGAAATACCACAACACTGGATATTGTTCAGATAAGTTAAATTTAATTTAAGAACTTGCACACAAAGCAACACTGGAGGTGACTATGACGTGCGCATTTTCCGCGAATGCGTACTAGGTCGCGTTGCGCCGGGGGACGGAGGGGGCGAGGGGGTCTTAAACGACCATTGTGTGTGTGTGTGTGGACAAGGATAAGGTTAGGTGGGATTTACCCTTGATAACCTTAGTGTACAGGGGGCCTATATTGCTCTTTCAATTGAATAGTTGTTTTGATAATTGTGCCAATCAAGTCAGTAGGAATAGGCTTCATTTCCCCTGTCACCATGAATAGGATAAGTGATAATTATTTTATCCATACATACATTGTCCACTTCTCATCCCTCTCAAAGTCGAGAAATAATTAAAAGTATTTAAAAGCAGCATTTATATTTGTAATAAAAAATTTAAAAAATCCTTTAAATGGCTTTTATGTGTTTGTTGATTGAAGCCTGCACACTTCATTTACTCAATACAATAGGTTGTCTTCGTAGGAAGCCTTGTGGCATATATCATATTAATATATAAAATACGCTGACCACTTCTTGCAGGTCAGAGTGGATAGTGAAGTGGTTAGTTGTCAGGAAATGTTGGTGACGAACCCCACGATGCAGAGATGGAAGACTTGTTGCAGGAAAACATGATTTTAATGTCCAAAGGAAATGCAGGAAAACATGAATCAGGAACCAGGCAACAGGCAACAGGAATCAAGGAGAACTAGAGACAGCAAACAGGAACCAGCGAACAGGAAACAAGATACGAGGAACCAGGCGACAGCAAACCGCAAACAGCTAACAATACTCCAGTACTGACTGGAGGGCGAGGCAGGTATAAATAGTAGCCTGATTGGCAATTGCCACCAGATATGCCAGACTGCCAATCAGGGACAAGTGAGGGAAACAAGCGCTCAGGGAGACGTGCAGGAAAAGGAACCAAAATAAGAGCGCTGACAGGAAATAAAACACAAACAGAGAAAAACCCGAACATGACAAGTCTGGCATTAGTGACACTATGTTGTGAATCAAAGGGACATAAGTTTGAATCTTGCTAAGACCCTGTTTCATTTCCCCTATTTTGAAATGCAAATATTGACAAGTATGTGTAGAGCAGGGGTTCTTAACTTTTTTGACCTTGGGGCCCAACATTTTCACTAAGAAGGGGCCCGGGCAATTCAAATATTAACGCTGAATTAGTAATCTTACTTTTGATTTTCAACATATTCAATAATTATATCTAACCTACTTACAGTTTGCAACCTTGTTAAATGCTATGAAATCATGTGTTAATCACAATAATTGCAATTTTTTTAAAAACACATAAACCTTTGGCGTAGGTCAGGCTCATTAGAAAAATAAGTACTCACCAAATATATACTGCAGAAGAAGGGACTTATAAATAACTGACAATAGATGTTGTGTACAATAATTGACGTGTACAATAAATAAACACAAATTATAATTAATATGTTTAACTAAACTGCCAATAAAAATAAAGTACAAATTAAAATAAAGCTTCACAACTTTAGTCATATTTTTTGCACTTAACAACTCCTCTATGACTTCAGCTCCAGACTTCTTCTGTTTGTTTGCGATTGTCATGACTGCCACGAGTGGTGGAAAAGTGCATTACAACGGAGTACTGCTGCAGCCCATATGGACCACAGCTGAGAAACACATATTTTCGGCGGCCCCCTTTAGAGGAACATTGTGACCCGGCCCTACAGTTAAGAAACACTGGTTCAGAGAATAACTGAGGGTTAGCTTTCCCTACTTGAAAGACCAGCAGCAACCATTGAGGTCGAGCTGAACTAAGAAAGCAACAGAACATTATGGCTTACACTAGATAATGAACCAGCCCTGAAAGAGGGAACCATGTGGAACTAAATACAAGTAATTAACAATGAGGAACAGGTGTGATTGACAGGACAACAAACAGAAAGTAAAGGTGTTGCAAAACACAAAGAACAAAAAGGAAATACTCAAACAAAAAAACAAAAAGACAGCATTTTGTCACATCACAGCTGCATGTCATTACATTCGCAAGAACAAGCAACGTATTCCGTAATAAGCCCAAACTCCACAATGACATAAAAAAGGACATTTGTCTTCTGCTTGTCATTAGTCATTAGAATTTGGAGCTGAGATAAAAGTGTAACGAGGGATTTATGTGCAGCTTTGGGATTCGATTGCACTTTGACCTGGACCCCACCTTTATAAATCTCTTGATATTCCGCCAGTGCAGAATGGTGCAAATACAGGCAGAGGGGTGAAATCTGAGCCCATTGCTCATCACTGTTGACTGTGGATCCCCCTGCTGTTATAGTCATTAACCATCCCTGCGTTCCAGAGACCGGTTTTTACAGGCACAATTGTTGTCTGTTGCACATGCTGGTCTTATGATGAATTGAGTCATTCTGGTTAAAATCCCAACCTTCCTTTTTTCACTTTTGAGGAACAGATGTGCATTTTTGCTCACCATTAATGTCCTGGTGTCTCTGCTTGACCCCGCAGTTGTTGCCGTATCTTCCTTTTTATTTGTAAGCACTAAAACTATAATCACCTGACATCTTTATTTATTGCAGATTCCCTTGTGTGTCATAAGCGACCACTGATGAATTGTGCTAACACAATTCCCAATGAGGTCCTGGCCAGGTAGGTTTTTGCCTCAGGAATTCTCTGAGCTACAGTATACAGCTTCTACTGTAGTGAGACGCGATGCATCTGGACGTGACCTTGAAATTGTCTCACAGCAAGGTCTACAGTCTGGTTGTAATTTGGCCATTCTTTTAAGCAGGAGTGATATACACACGATGAGAGTTGCCACAGAGTAAGGGTTAATGACTTAATAGGCACCATGGGATGAACCTGCATGGGCACCAGGCAGACCTGCACTAATTACAAAACCTCCATGGCCATGTTAATAAATGACACCAATCAGGTCGCCACATGCTCCAGTAAAGATGTTCACACAGAGTCACGGTTCTGAATTGAGTTGCTTTGCCTGGGTAGAACAGTGGTCATCTCTCAAAATGAAGGTTGCAATCTCACTTCCCAGCTTCCTGCAGCACTTGTGAAGTATCATCGATCAAGATGGACCCTCAGTTGCTACTGATACTGAAATGGATCATGCGAATCAATAAATGGATGATATGAAATTTGGTGGACCGTGTGGAATTGGAATTGTGGCTTAAAGCAGTGGTTCTCTATTTTTTTCTGTAATACCCACTTGAGACAACAGACATTTTTTTCCATGCTCCTCCCAGAATTTAAACACTATAAAGAAGTTGTTAAAATTATTGTATTTATCTGTACAAACAACTGTATACATTTCATTTATCATACCATCTGATTATCAAAATAGATTAAAAAAATTAGCTGAGATCAAATAAGATAGTCAGTGGATTAATATCCAACTGGCAAGCATGCTCGACTCTCAATCCATATGGAGAAGTGGTCAGGGGATCGAGCACCGGGCAGCCTGATTATTAGTTTTAGCACTGCTGCCACCTAACTGGAGGCTTGTGTATTGTTCAGGAATGAATAAAGACACTAATATCCAATTGTTTCCCTGACACCTCATCCCCACTATTTGAGACATACTGGCTAGAAGCAGTTGATGTATCAAGAAGCAGATACACTGTTGGGTCAATCCCAACAAGTTTTCTGTCCAAAGAAGAAACATAGCATCGACTATGGGAAGTTTTGCTGCCTCCACAACGACAACTTCCTTTGGAAGCATAATTCTGAATCAGAACAATAAATAACAAATAAGCATTTGAAGTATTAACTTATAAAGTAATTATTCTTATTTAGCAAGTCACTCTGGTGAAGAAGCTAGGGCTGAGTCCTTCACTGGGAAACTAGTTGTTGGACTTCACAGACAACGATGAGTCCAAGACTAGAGAGGAGGTAGAACATCTGGTGATTGGTGCAAAAGCAACAAGCTTTGTGTCATTGTAAAAAAGACTAATAAGATGGTGATGGACTTGAGGGAGGTCAGAGAAAGAAAAGCTCTAGGTTGTGGTTTCCAGCTTCAGGTATCTTGGGGTGCATGTATCCAGGGATCTCACCAAAACCACAACACTTACTGTCTACTCCTCAAGAAGTTGTGGCATGCTGGACTAGGGAGCTCCATCTTTCTACAGATGTGTATTGGAAAGCACCCTCAACACTACCATAACGTTGTGGCACAGCAACTGCACGGCTGAAGAAAGGACCTCACTGACCAACAGACATCTTCTTCAGCAAATGCAGAAAGAGGACTCTCTGCATCACCAAGGATCCAAGTCACCCTGCACACTCTCTCTTTGATCTCCGTCTCTCAGGCAGGGGGCTCCCGAGCATCCGGAGTAGCACCACCAGAGTGAGGAACAGCTTCTTTCCAGATGCTGTTAGACTGCTGAACTCAGATGATGCTCAGTAACAATGGATACCGATCTCACACCCCTATCCCCTCCCAATCCTTGCATGAGGAACACTTAACTGGCACACTTGTACATAACTGTGTTGAACTGGGCTTTTATTTGGTTTGGTTTGCCGATGTTTAGCATTCTATTTACACTACAGGATCAATCCACTACAATCTATTATATTTTTTCTATGTATTATATTCTATTCAAAATCTATTCCCAGCAGGCACAATACGTTGAGCTAACGTTGGAACAACATGCTTTTTGACGACATTTAATCAATGTTGGGTTCTGACGTTGATTTGACCATTGAATTTTGGTCACTTTTCCAACCAATATTTTACAACACAAATACAACGTTGAAGCAACATGCTTTTTGACAACGTTTATTTAGTGTCAGGTTGTGCCAGTGATTTGACCAATGAAATTTGGTAATTTCCCAACCATTAACATGGATCCAACATTAGACACCAACGTCTCAATTTACAGATACAACTATATTGCAACATTGTTTCAAAGTCAGTTTTAAAGGACATATATATATATATACACTACCGTTCAAAAGTTTGGGGTCACCCAAACAATTTTGTGGAATAGCCTTCATTTCTAAGAACAAGAATAGACTGTCGAGTTTCAGATGAAAGTTCTCTTTTTCTGGCCATTTTGAGCGTTTAATTGACCCCACAAATGTGATGCTCCAGAAACTCAATTTGCTCAAAGGAAGGTCAGTTTTGTAGCTTCTGTAACGAGCTAAGCTGTTTTCAGATGTGTGAACATGATTGCATAAGGGTTTTCTAATCATCAATTAGCCTTCTGAGCCAATGAGCAAACACATTGTACCATTAGAACACTGGAGTGATAGTTTCTGGAAATGGGCCTCTATACACCTATGTAGATATTGCACCAAAAACCAGACATTTGCAGCTAGAATAGTCATTTACCACATTAGCAATGTATAGAGTGTATTCTTTAAAGTTAAGACTACTTTAAAGTTATCTTCATTGAAAAGTACAGTGCTTTTCCTTCAAAAATAAGGACATTTCAATGTGACCCCAAACATTTGAACGGCAGTGTATATATATATATATATATATATATATATATATATATATATATATATATATATATATATATATATATATATATATATATATATACATATATATATGTATATATATATATATATATATATATATATATATACACAGTATATATATATACACAGTATATATATATATATATATATATATATATATATATATATATATATATATATATATATATATATATATATATATATATATATAAACGTGTCAATGTCTTGTGCCTGCTGAGTTAATTTTAACCAATCATTTTCACAACCTAGTCTATTTATACCATATTGTATTTAAATCTGTAACGACGTGGTCGCATTGGTGATGCACGGATTGTTCTTCCAAGATTGCAGCAGGAACTCCAGAGGCAAAAGTGCAGGCAAGACAGCGATTTATTCTTATAAATCAGGCAGGAACAAACGAACAAAGCACGGGGAGCTAAGGGGATAGCTAACAAGACAAGCATAAGGCAAAGCTCAGCTCAGGGATACAAAGGGTAGACAACGTCACTTGAGCAAATAAGCAAATAAGCAAATAAAAGCACCAGACCGAGTGAGGCGACAGGATGGAAAAAATAGCTCTCTGATTAGTGCCCAGGAACAGGTGAGCGTCCTAAACACTAATCAGAGGCAGGGGTGCTGAAACAGAACTTAAACAACACGTGAATCAAAACCTAAATAAACTATGAATCCGGGCAACGGATCATAACAGTACCCCCCGGGTACTGTTATGATCCGTTGCAAAATCATTATGTTTATACTGTCATTGTTTTGGTAGTCATTTGGCTAAATCTGGAAGCTTGGGTACTAAATATTGTGCAATCGCATGCATCTCATGTTTGCTGGTGGGTAGCCTTCCTTGAATCCTTATTTACCCGGTTATGGGATTAACACTGAAGATGGCTGAATCATTGGGGAATTGACCACTTTAACTGCACGAAAGCAATTACCATGTAGCATTCCAATGCCAGCACATTCAGTGAAAAATAGGTAGTGCATGTAGTTGTAATAAATTAAATAACATGGGATTTCAATATCTTTAAAAAGAGTCAACTACAGTGCCACCACCCTCGGGGAAATGTTTCCAAATTCAATCAGCTCCTCCCCTACTGAGAGCAGGATTGTGGTATGTCTAGGCCCAAAAAATATGTGGAATCAACTATCCCAGCAGTCTTTATTAGCTAGCTCTGCAGAACACTGACTAAAAAACACCAATTGCCATGTTTTATGTAATAACTTTGTTGTTTCCAAATGCTTCCTTATGTAGAGCTGCAGGCACTAAAGAGCCTGAAGGGCTTTCACTCTGTAGTTAAACTGTCACGCTAGCTGTTGATTACAGGCTAGGGAAGGAGTTTGGTTTTAATATAAAATCTTAGAAGGTGCCTCCATGGTAGCTCATATAATAGCTTAGCACATATCAGGTTGCAAGCTGGTTTTAACATCCAGTTCTCAGTGAACAACGGTGCTCTGTTCTGCTTGGTTCACACACCACTCATCCTCAAATGAAACCTCAAATGAAACCACAGATTAGTGGAATTATAGACTGGTGATTATTGTGTTTCAAAACATGTGTACTGTAAATTACATGAATCCAATCAATGTCTTTATAGGCAATAAATGCAAACATCTTAGCACTAAGCCCCTGGCTAACATCAGAAGACGTGTGTCTAATTATCTGTGCTATATAATACTCACGACAGCGGTATTGACACACCACATATTTTGTATATTGTAAACATTTATTATGCCAAATTGCTGATACTTTCACCAACTCATATGTCCCAGAATTTCATCCTATAAAAATGGGACCCATTACCTCCCTGCTTGGCACTCAGCATCAAGGGTTGGAATTGGGGGTTGAATCACCAAAAATGATTCCCGAGCGCGGCCACCGCTGCTGCTCACTGCTCCCCTCACCTCCCAGGGGGTGGAACAAGGGGATGGGTCGAATGCAGAGGGTAATTTCACCACACCTAGTGTGTGTGTGACTATCAGTGGTACTTCAACTTTTAACTTAGTTAGCTGCGATGTATGTGTTAGTATATATGTAATGCCAAGCTACAATGTTGGTTGAAAGTGTCTAATAATGAGGTAATAATATGGTAATGAGGTCACAGAAAAAACATAAGCTAACTAAAATATAGAAAATTGTGTGGCATATGGTTAAACACAGACTGCAGAGTCAAGTCCCCAGTGTGCGAGTCTTTATTACATTTATGGGGTTTGTGCTATTGTATTGAATTGAGGAAAAATGCCACCTTGAAAATAACACACTGGAGAATAACTAAAAATGTACGTCATCGAAGAAATAATATAAAACTTATTTTAAAATGTATGTTAAACTGCTCAGTGGCCTAGTGGTTAGATTGTCCGCCCTGAGATCGGTAGGTCGTGAGTTCAAACCCCGGCCGAGTCATACCAAAGACTATAAAAATGGGACCCATTACCTCCCTGCTTGGCACTCAGCATCAAGGGTTGGAATTGGGGGTTAAATCACCAAAAATGATTTCCGGGCGCGGCCACCACTGCTGCCCACTGCTCCCCTCACCTACCAGGGGGTGAGGGTGATGGGTCAAATGCAGAGGATAATCTCACCACACCTAGTGTGTGTGTGACAATCATTGGTACTTTAACTTGAACTTTAAACCATAAATAAATAAATAAAATCATAAACTTGTGTCAATAATAAGAGTAATTAATATTTTTTATGAAACTTTTAGGAAATGTCTGGATTCAGGACTTTTTTAAATTAATCTTTACTATTGGGAGATGGGGTTTTGTACTCAGAGTGTTTTTCGAGTACCAAAAGTGACAACAAAAATATGCAACTAAACCGAACATAGACAAAGTAAAAATAGCTAAGTCACAGAAAAATATTGATGAACGAACAACACGATAACCACACATGTTAGATTATTACAGCATATGCGTTGTAACAACACTGAATATTTTATAAAAGTTTCAGTTTATTTCAGTTCAGTTTCAGTTTATTTCGAACATGCATACGATAAAATGTAATGCATCACACATGTCCAGTTGTTTCATTACAGCACGCCTGAAAAGGAGTAGGAAGAAGCAGAGCTTATTTAATCCTACCCCTTTTCATACCATAGCATTTTTATCCAATTTCCTTGTTCTCTGTAACATAACAGTGAACAAATAAATAAATAATATACCATAGTAAGCATACAAATATTAAATACATAAATAATATTTGTCTTAATAAAAAAATTAAAAAAAGGGAAAAAAAGGGTTCAAGATAATAACCATAATTATTCATAATTCTTGTTATGTGTACTTTGTGAACACTTGTAGTTTGAACAGTCTCTTAAACTGAATCATATTGGTGCTTTGTTTGATTTTTTTGCTTAATCCATTCCATAATTTAATTTCACATACTGATATGCAAAAAGTTTTAAGTGTTGTACGAGCATACAAATTTTTAAAATTAGATTTTCCTCTAAGGTTATATTTGTCTTTTGTTGAGAAGAATTGTTGTACATAATTGGGTAGTAGGTTATAGTTTGCTTTATACACCATTTTAGCTGTTTGCAAATGCACCAAATCGTTGAATTTCAATAATTGTGATTTAATAAAGAAAGGGTTTGTGTGTTCTCTATAACAACAGTAGAAAACAAAAGTGCTGCAAAAAAAGACAAAATATACAAAATATAACAGACCAAAAATAACTTAAAGCAATGGTTAACTAACAAAAAAAAACTGTATCAAGCACCATTTAAAAAGAGGTGAGTGAAGTGTCATACGACCATCACAAACAAGTAGCTAGGCAACAGGACCATAAACAAAGCCAATAAATCAAGTAAACAATAAGACCAAAAAACTTAGGTAACTGGGAAAAGCTCGAAAGACTATCGAAGAGCAGACGCAGTAAACCTGACGAGCCAGAACATAATCAATCAATCAATCAATCAATGTTTATTTATATAGCCCTAAATCACAAGTGTCTCAAAGGGCTGTACAAGCCACAACGACATCCTCGGTACAGAGCCCACATACGGGCAAGGAAAACTCACCCCAGTGGGACGTCAATGTGAATGACTATGAGAAACCTTGGAGAGGACCGCATATGTGGGTAACCCCCCCCTCTAGGGGAGACCGAAAGCAATGGATGTCGAGTGGGTCTGACATAATATTGTGAAAGTCCAACACATCAGCGAAAGTCCAGTCCATAGTGGGGCCAGCAGGAACCATCCCGAGCGGAGACGGGTCAGCAGCGTAGAGATGTCCCCATCCGATGGACAGGCTAGCGGTCCACCCCGGGTTGGGAGCAGAGTAGAAAAGAAAAGAAAAGAAACGGCAGATCAATCTGGCATCTTCCTAGTAGACACATTGTGTCCACCTGTGTCTCTTTACTCTGCTTTGCTTCAGCAGCCACCTGCAGGGTTCAAACAGACAGCTAGAAAAGATCAAAAACATGACTTAGTGTGCACTAAAAAACATTTGAAAGTGATCAGCAAACTCAACATGTAGCTTGTTTTAGCCAATCTGAAGCCATTGTGGAAAAGAGACAATAACATAAACAGCAAATACAAAAAGATGAACGTTTGGTGTAATAATGAAATGGAATCACACCTGAATAATACAGTAAAATTTTAGGTGAACAACATAATACATTTTATAAAATAAATATCGTATAATCCAGACCAAAGAGCGCACTGCCGATGAATGGTCTATTTTCGATCGCACCGATTATAGGGCGCATTAAAGGAGTCATATTATTATTTATTTTTTTCTAAATTGAAAACACTTCCTTGTGGTCTACATAACATGTAATGGTGGTTCTTTGGTCAAAATGTTGCATAGATTATGTTTTACAGATCATCTTCAAGCCGCTTTCTGACAGTCGCTTTCGGATGCGCCGTTTTGTGGGCGGTCTTATTTGCTTGGCTCACCTTCGGCAGCGTCTTCTCCCCGTCATCTTTGTTGTAGCGGTGTAGCGTGCAAGGACGGGAGTAGAAGAAGTGTCAAAAGATGGAGCTAAGTGTTTTAATGACATTCAGACTTTACTAAAATGAATAACGGAGCAGCATCACCTCATCCGGAAACCACAACAAGGCCGGAAATGTGTCCCGTGAAAAAACGTCCGACTGTAATTCTCTAATAACTAAAGTTCCTTGGGTGAATAATATAAACTCACTACACCGGTATGTTTTAGCGCTTTCAGGGCGAGTTTACGTACAGATATAAGTAAGAACTTTACACTACTTTATATTAGAAATGACAACAGCGGAGGTTGAATGTCCCATAACAAGAAAATGGAGAAAAAGAAGAATCTTATCGACTACGGACTCCCCACGGACTACAAAGGCGGCTGCGCACAAATTTTCAGGATTTATGCAGATCACAAATACAAGTCAGCAGGTACCAGAAGGTAAGAAAAGTTGCTTTTGCATAATATTGCGAAACAAAATGCCAGATAATATGTCTTACCTTATACACACACCATAATAATACTTGTATGTTTAATGCACCGACAATCCATCAAGCGGTGCGGTTTCATTGCTTACCAAAGTCGTACTACAACATTTTGATAGATTTTTGAGCCCTGTGTGTAATGTTCTATATTTTAAATGGAACATATAAAAGGTTGGTGTTGTTTACTTGAGTCATATTGACATTATATTGCAGTCTACACATATCTCTTATGAGTGACTGCCATCTACTGGTAACACCTATCATGACACCATGTACCAAATAAAATTGCTTCGAAGTCGGTAAGCTAAACCGGAATTATTCTGTACATTAGGCGTACCGGGTTATAAGGCGCATTGTCGAGTTTTGAAAAAAACTAAATGATTTTAAGTGCGCCTTATAGTCGGGAAAATACGGTATCCCATTCCTCGTGAGGCATTTAAAAGACCATATTGACCTAAATATTTTATTGGAAACAATGTCTAAAAAAGACAAATAATTGTCAGTGTTCAGGGTATACAGATTTATACATGAACAAGAAAGAGTGGGTGGTACCTAACAAGTCAGAGGTTATCTTCCTGTCGCTCACACTCATTAGTGGCTTGGAGACATACAGCCTAAGCACAACATTTTTTTTTTTTCAACAATAGCAAGGCAGTTGTTAGGATGTGTGCTTCAAATAAAGCATTGACTGTGAACCATCTTTATTTCACACATATTGAAAAACAGATTTAATCTCAGTCGTCAAGATGAGTGTGGCAGATAAGGTCAACCAGTAAATTGAAAGCTTTGACTTTTCGCTTGCTTCCCCTGTCAATCTCACAATTCATCCTTACCTCACTCGTTAAGGAGACGCCCAAGATACTTGAACCCCACCTGAGGCAGACAATCCTGAGCATAGCCATATTTGGAGGTGTTGATTCTCATCTCAGCACCTTCACACTCATCTTCACCGTTGCAATAAATGCTCATGGTCACAGGTCGATGACGTCATCAGAACCACGTCATCCGCAAATATCAGACAGGAGACCCTATGGACATTAGGGATGGGTACCGTTCACATTTGAACCAATTCCGGGAAAACTATACTGGTACTCAACGGTATCTATTGTCAGTACTTTTGTGTGCGTTAACAAATATGTTTTTTGATGATAAAATTAAAAACATTTAAAACTGAGCTGATGATGACAACTGCTGTCCAGTTGTTATATCTTGATTTATTATCACATTTCTGAGTATCATTTGCAGGTATGACACTAAGTTGCAAGTCCAAGACATAGCAGTAATCAAATCAAATTAGCTTTATTTATAAAGCACATTTAAAATTTACCACGGGGTAGCCAAAGTGCGATACAATTGGCAGGTTGAAAGATAACACAAGAAAAACGAGCAAACACAACACAATGTATAGTTTATGCTGTGTTGGTCATTACAGTAGTTGCTGTGTGTTGTGCCCTACAAAGAGCTAAAACTGTAAGTATTGTATTAATTGCGCACCAGTTGTTTGATCGTAGTTGAAGTTTTCGTTAACAAATTTGAAGGTGTAGAAATTAAAAATTAGGATCATTAATGATAATCAGTAGCATGTGAATAGCGAAGCCTTTGTATATTAGCATCAGGCGACCGCATTTGTGGAAAAGTGGAGACTTACTTTACTTACGTTGGAGTGTGTTTTTTGAGTCAGTTTTTTTGTTGGCATTGGAAATTGTAACATTACTTAGAGGTAGTTTGGCTGAGTCTACTCTCAGTGCTGCTGGAGTGATCGCTAAGTGTCGAAGTGCAAAGAGCCCGCTGACCACTATTTGGATAAGGATTTTTTTAAGGATTCTTTACTTTTGGGACAGAGGGCCTGTTGGAGGTCTGTGCTCTGAATTTTTCCTTTACAATAAAAATGTATTCATTATTTGTTCTGTGATGTTTTTTGGACAAACACATACTTTTTTTTACTCCTCTCTGAGCTGCCACCTTACCGTGGTAGAGGAGTTTGCGTGTCCCAATGATCCTAGGAGCTATGTTGTCCGGGGGATTTATGCCCCCTGGAAGGGTCTCCCAAGACAAACTGGTCCTAGGTGAGGGATCAGACAAAGAGCAGCTCGAAGACCTCAATGAAAAATAAAACCTATGGACCCAGATTTCCCTCGCCCGGACGCGGGTCACCGGGGCCCCCCTCTGGAGCCAGGCCCGGAGGTGGGGCACGGTGGCGAGCGCCTGGTGGCCGGGCCTGTCCCCATGGGGCCCGGCCGGGCACAGCCCGAAGAGGCAACGTGGGTTCCCCCTCCAATGGGCTCACCACCCATAGCAGGGGTCATAGAGGTCGGGTGCGATGTGAGCTGGGCGGCAGCCGAAGGCAGGGCACTTGGCGGTCCGATCCTCGGCTACAGAAGCTAGCTCTTGGGACGTGGAACGTCACCTCGCTGGGGGGGAAGGAGCCTGAGCTAGTGCGCGAGGTGGAGAAGTTCCGACTAGACATAGTCGGACTCACTTCAACGTACAGCAAGGGCTCTGGAACCAGTTCTCTCGAGAGGGGCTGGACTCTCTTCTACTCTGGCGTTGCCGGCAGTGAGAGGCGACGGGCTGGGGTGGCAATTCTTGTTGCCCCCCGGCTCAGAGCCTGCATGTTGGAGTTCAACCCGGTGGACGAGAGGGTAGCTTCCCTCCGCCTTCGGGTGGGGGAACGGGTCCTGACTGTGGTTTGCGCTTACGCGCCAAACCGCAGCTCAGAGTACCCACCCTTTTTGGATTCACTCGAGGGAGTACTTGAGAGTGCTCCCCCGGGTGATTCCCTCATTCTACTGGGGGACTTGAACGCTCATGTTGGCAGCGACAGTGAAACCTGGAGAGGCGTGATTGGGAAGAATGGCTGCCCGGATCTGAACCCGAGCGGTGTTTTGTTATTGGACTTTTGTGCCCGTCACAGATTGTCCATAACAAACACCATGTTCAAACATAAGGGTGTCCATATGTGCACTTGGCACCAGGACACCCTAGGCCGCAGTTCCATGATCGACTTTGTAGTTGTGTCGTTGGATTTGCGGCCTCATGTTTTGGACACTCGGGTGAAGAGAGGGGCGGAGCTTTCTACCGATCACCACCTGGTGGTGAGTTGGCTGCGATGGTGGGGGAGGATGCCGGACAGACCTGGCAGGCCCAAACGCATTGTGAGGGTTTGCTGGGAACGTCTGGCAGAGTCTCCTGTCAGAGAGAGTTTCAATTCCCAGCTCCGGAAGAACTTTGAACATGTCACGAGGGAGGTGCTGGACATTGAGTCTGAATGGACCATGTTCCGCACCTCTATTGTCGAGGCGGCTGATTGGAGCTGTGGCCGCAAGGTAGTTGGTGCCTGTCGTGGCGGTAATCCTAGAACCCGTTGGTGGACACCGGCGGTGAGGGATGCCGTCAAGCTGAAGAAGGAGTCCTATCGGGTTCTTTTGGCTCATAGGACTCCTGAGGCAGCGGACGGGTACCGACAGGCCAAGCGGTGTGCGGCTTCGGCGGTCGCGGAGGCAAAAACTCGGACATGGGAGGAGTTCGGGGAAGCCATGGAAAACGACTTCCGGACGGCTTCGAAGCGATTCTGGACCACCATCCGCCGCCTCAGGAAGGGGAAGCAGTGCACTATCAACACCGTGTATGGTGAGGGTGGTGTTCTGCTGACCTCGACTGCGGATGTTGTGGATCGGTGGAGGGAATACTTCGAAGACCTCCTCAATCCCACCAACACGTCTTCCTATGAGGAAGCAGTGCCTGGGGAATCTGTGGTGGGCTCTCCTATTTCTGGGGCTGAGGTTGCTGAGGTAGTTAAAAAGCTCCTCGGTGGCAAGGCCCCGGGGGTGGATGAGATCCGCCCGGAGTTCCTTAAGGCTCTGGATGCTGTGGGGCTGTCTTGGTTGACAAGACTCTGCAGCATCGCGTGGACATTGGGGGCGGTACCTCTGGATTGGCAGACCGGGGTCTTGGTTCCTCTCTTTAAGAAGGGGAACCGGAGGGTGTGTTCTAACTATCGTGGGATCACACTCCTCAGCCTTCCCGGTAAGGTCTATTCAGGTGTGCTGGAGAGGAGGCTACGCCCGATAGTCGAACCTCAGATTCAGGAGGAACAGTGTGGTTTTCGTCCTGGTCGTGGAACTGTGGACCAGCTCTATACTCTCGGCAGGGTCCTTGAGGGTGCATGGGAGTTTGCCCAACCAGTCTACATGTGTTTTGTGGACTTGGAGAAGGCATTCGACCGTGTCCCTCGGGAAGTCCTGTGGGGAGTGCTCAGAGAGTATGGGGTATCGGACTGTCTGATTGTGGCGGTCCGCTCCCTGTATGATCAGTGCCAGAGTTTGGTCCGCATTGCCGGCAGTAAGTCGGACACGTTTCCAGTGAGGGTTGGACTCCGCCAAGGCTGCCCTTTGTCACCGATTCTGTTCATAACTTTTATGGACAGAATTTCTAGGCGCAGTCAAGGCGTTGAGGGGATCTGGTTTGGTGGCTGCAGGATTAGGTCTCTGCTTTTTGCAGATGATGTGGTCCTGATGGCTTCATCTGGCCAGGATCTTCAGCTCTCGCTGGATCGGTTCGCAGCTGAGTGTGAAGCGACTGGGATGAGAATCAGCACCTCCAAGTCCGAATCCATGGTTCTCGCCCGGAAAAGGGTGGAGTGCCATCTCCGGGTTGCGGAGGAGACCTTGCCCCAAGTGGAGGAGTTCAAGTACCTCGGAGTCTTGTTCACGAGTGAGGGAAGAGTGGATGGTGAGATCGACAGGCGGATCGGTGCGGCGTCTTCAGTAATGCGGACGCTGTATCGATCCGTTGTGGTGAAGAAGGAGCTGAGCCGGAAGGCAAAGCTCTCAATTTACCGGTCGATCTACGTTCCCATCCTCACCTATGGTCATGAGCTTTGGGTTATGACCGAAAGGACAAGATCACGGGTACAAGCGGCCGAAATGACTTTCCTCCGCCGGGTGGCGGGGCTCTCCCTTAGAGATAGGGTGAGAAGCTCTGCCATCCGGGAGGAGCTCAAAGTAAAGCCGCTGCTCCTCCACATCGAGAGGAGCCAGATGAGGTGGTTCGGGCATCTGGTCAGGATGCCACCCGAACGCCTCCCTAGGGAGGTGTTTAGGGCACGTCCGACCGGTAGGAGGCCACGGGGAAGACCCAGGACACGTTGGGAAGACTATGTTTCCCGGCTGGCCTGGGAACGCCTCGGGATCCCCCGGGAGGAGCTGGACGAAGTGGCTGGGGAGAGGGAAGTCTGGGCTTCCCTGCTTAAGCTGCTGCCCCCGCGACCCGACCTCGGATAAGCGGAAGAAGATGGATGGATGGATGGACATACTTTTTTAGCTCTGCCAAATCCTACTAGTTAAAACACAAAAAACCCTGCTTTGTTTACACAATCACATTAGTGGTGAACTCATCTAAAACAGCAGCAAAGAACATAATGGACTTGATGCTATCACTCTGCACTACATTAATAAACCATGGACATGCAAATGTGTATTTAACAGATTACATCTGCTGCCTAAGCATTTCACAACAACACATCAATTGTACATGAAATCCAATATTGGAAGCTGGGAAACCAGCAAATGCAATGTGTGAGTAACCAGGGACACTTAAAAAAAAAAAAAAAAAGTTTCATATTATAGTTCCTATGGGAACTGGGACCCTGGTTATATTCTAGTAGAGCTGTAATAAGGTTGCGATGAAAATGAGGCTGAGGGCACGAAGTTAGTCATGTGAACACGAGTGAGAAAATGAAACGCAGCACAAGTGTGCTTTCATGTGTTAAGTGGGATCAGGTTAAAGGTTTAAGTTGTTTTTCCTAGAGTCGGGTTAATGAGGAGTCAGGACATATTGCTGCAGCTTATGACCCGCTGTTCAATTACCGACGTCGTATGCCTTGATTTTATCAGGCCCATTTGTGTACCTTCTAAAAAAAAGAGCATGACAGCATTTCAATGATTTCAATTTTGAGTAAAAGATTAAAAAAATATAAAAATATATCAGTAAACACTTTGTTTGTTTGCAGGTCAAGGAGTTTTGCTTAGAGCAGAATTGAACCTAATGAGCGGATGGCAGCAACAAGAGATTCCCTGTAAATGACATATAACATACTACTCTACTATCTAGTGTGTCAATCAAATCTGACTATGTCATTACTACTATGTTTATTATACCTTACAAGTAGTGGTGCAAAAAGTGGGTTTGCACTACATGAGCGCCATCGGGGCACCAAAGCAATGGGCAGGGAAATGTTTTGAGTTGGCACACACACACGTGTTTGCATTAGTGTTGTCCCGATACCAATACTGTTTCGATACTTTTCGATACTTTTCTAAATAAAGGGGACCACAAAAAATTGCATTATTGGCTTTATTTTAACAAAAAAAATCTTACGATACATTAAACATATGTTTCTCTTTGCAAGTTTGTCCTTAAATAAACTAGTGAACATACAAGACAACTTGTCTTTTAGTAGTAAGTAAGCAAACAAAGGCTCCTAATTTAGCTTCTGACGTATGCAGTAACATATTGTGTCATTTTCCATTCAGTTATTTTGTCAACATTATTAAGGACAAGGGGTAGAAAATGAATTATTAATCTACTTGTTCATTTACTGTTAATATCTGCTTACTTTCTCTTTTAACATGTTCTATATACACTTCTGTTAAAATGTAATAATCACATATTCTTCTGTTGTTTGGATGATACCACAAAGTCGTTACAGGATCATACATTGGTCGTATTCAAAGTCCTCATTTGTCCAGGGACATATTTCCAGAGTTTATAATATACATTAAAAAAAAAACGAAAGAAGATGTTCTGATGCCAAAAAATATTGACGTAATCATAGTAGTATCGACTAGATACGGTCCTGTACTTGGTATCATTACAGTGGATGTTAGGTGTGGATCCACCAATGGCGTGTGTTTACATTTTGACTCCGGTGAGCTACGGTGTGTAGTGAATCGTGTTTAGCTATTCCTCGTCCTGCAGGGATGAAACTTGTAAGAAACGTACTTTATTTGTCGCCATGGAGGCGAGGATTAGTGATTTAGAAGTAGTTAAAACACTGCCGACTGGGGCTGGACTTTAGCCGCTAGCTAGCTAGCCATGTCTTAAAGCACCTCTTCCTGAGGGCGTTTCAGTGTTATAACCTCACCGTTATCATTAGTTTTCATCCCAAAATGCGTCCGTTCTCCCTTTTCTGTCTACACACTGTGTCTGCTTGTAAGTACTCCGTGATTGTGCGCTGCCGAAAATGCTCGTCTGCTCGTAAAACCAGCAATACTGGTACTTTTGAGAGGCGGTAGAGTACCGAATATGATTCATTAGTATCGCGGTACTATACTAACACCGGTATACCGTACAACCCTAGTTTTCATACCCTTAAAAAGTATGCAGTTGTGCTTTCCAGCTAATCACATTCACCACTATTCATTGTGTACAATTTGTAGGGTTTTTGCGGGTTAGTGGTGAGCTGGAACCTATCACAGCTGATATAGTGATTTTAGGGCTGTCAACGCTAACGCGTTTTAGCCGCACCTTAACTCGAAAGGCGGCACATGTTACATGGTCAATGACAACGTCACACGACAGTACAAAGTTGAGTGATGCATGTCCGAGTGGTGTGCTCGGCGGCCAATTTCGCATCAAAACACAGTCTGACACAACTAAGGTAATTTGTTGGAATTGCAGCGACAAGCTTTCTTATCATCAGTGCACATCAAGTTTAAAATACCATCCTAAAGCAAACCACGTACTTGAGGATGCCGCTAGCAACAGCAAGCAAAGGAGGACGCTGGTGAAGTTTACCCGCGTCAACAAAAGTGCCACATTTAAGTTATACAACTTTTTTGCAAAATTGATTGCCACTATGTATTGGCTACTTAAAGCCTACTGAAATGAATTTTTTTTATTTAAACGGGGATAGCAGATCCATTCTATGTGTCATACTTGATCATTTCGCGATATTGCCATATTTTTGCTGAAAGGATTTAGTATAGAACAACGACAATAAAGTTTGCAACTTTTGGTCGCTGATAAAAAAAAGCCTTGCCTATACCGGAAGTAGCGTGACGTCACAGGAGGAAGGATTCCTCACAATTCCCCGTTGTTTACAATGGAGCAAGAGAGATTCGAACCGAGAAAGTGACGATTACCCCATTAATTTGAGGGAGGATGAAAGATTCGTGGATGAGGAACATTAGAGTGAAGGACTAGAGAGGCAGTGCAGGGTGTATCTTTTTTCGCTCTGACCGTAACTTAGGTACGAGGTCTCATTGGATTCCACACACTCTCCTTTTTCTATTGTGGATCACGGATTTGTATTTCAAACCACCTCGGATACTATATCCTCTTGAAAATGAGAGTCGAGAACGCGAAATGGACATTCACAGTGACTTTTATCTCCACTACAATACATCGGCGAAGCTCTTTAGCTACTCAGCTAACGTGATAGCATCTGCCTCAAATGCAGATAGAAACAAAATAAATAAACCCCTGACTGGAATGATAGAGAGAAGATCAACAATACTATTAAACCATGGACATGTAACTACACGGTTAATAATTCTCAGCCTGGCAAAGCTTAACAATGCTGTTGCTAATGACGCTGAAGCTAACTTAGCAACTTAGCAACCGGACCTCACAGAGCTATGATAAAAACATTAGCGCTCCACCTACGCCAGCCAGCCCTCATCTGCTCATCAACACCCGTGCTCACCTGCGTTCCAGCGATCGACGGCGGGACGAAGGACTTCACCCGATCACAGATGCGGTTGGCGGCTAGCATCGGCTAGCATCGGCTAGCATCGGCTAGCATCGGCTAGCGCGTCTGCTATCCAAGTAAGTCCTCTTTGTTGTGTTGCTGCAGCCAGCCGCTAATACCCCGATCCCACCTACAACTTTCTTATTTGCAGTCTCCATTGTTCATTAAACAAATTGCAAAAGATTCACCAACACAGATGTCCAGAATACTGTGGAATTGTTCGATGAAAACAGAGCAGTTTGTATGGTGACACATTGGGTACGAATACTTCCGTTTCCGTCGTGACGTCACGCGCATACGTCATCATACATAGACGTTTCCAACCGGAAGTTTAGCGCAAAATTTAAAATTGCACTTTATAAGTTAACCCGGCCGTATTGGCATGTGTTGCAATGTTAAGATTTCATCATTGATATATAAACTATCAGACTGCGTGGTCGGTAGTAGTGGGTTTCAGTAGGCCTTTAACATTGATGAAGACCAAGGGCTGCTAAATGTCATTCATATTGCCACAGGTGATCCGTCTTAGCAACTAACTTAGAACGGCACAATTATACGACAAGGATAAACAAACTGTACAGCACAAACAAGAGCAACAAATTGAAACAACTGGCTTTTTATTTTTCATACTGGAGACTATTGGACCTTAATATGTAATCACGTTACCTGGGGTAGCATTGCACAAAAAAATGAGCTCACCTGTTACGTCGCCAGCGCATGCCGCTGCACAGTCCGCAGCACGCTCCGCTAAGCGCACCTCGGGACACGCCCACAGGCGTTCCTCTTCTGCAGCAGCCGCGCCTTTGCATTTACTCTACAATCTGCACACCTGATGCTGATGAGGCTCCACATTTCTTAAGCCAGCGCAACCTGCGTTCCAGGGCCAGAACGTAGCCAGCCCCCTGTACGGTACAGTAAGCCTACACGTCTGTAGCTCTCTCCCTATGTGCATTCGCTCTCTCTGTGTTTCTCCTCCTCTGTGCTCATCGTCTTGTGTCCGGTGTCGTCATCCCGCAGCGTTCCTCAGTTTCCTGGTTTCGAGCTGTGTGTCTCGTCTCCCCGAATTCCCTCTGGTTCCCTGGCTGCCTTCCTGGATCTCGACCTCTCGCCTGGACACGGACCTTGACGCCTCGCTCCTGTCTTTGATCTCTCCCACGCCCACGGACCTCCGAGCTCGCTTTGCCCTCCCTGGACTTCCGCACCTCGCTCAACACGCACCTTCAACAACTCCTGGTAACACTCAGTTAAACACAACACGTAATCACACCTTATGTATCTTGATTTATTACACACGTAATTGTATTATATTAATAAATACGCCCAGAGCTAAACAACATCCCTGCCTCTGTGCCGTCTCCTTCTCCCACTGTACCGTCACCACTGTCCTCTTGTTTGTCTAGGTAGCTGGTTAAAGGAAGAGTAAATGCAGATGTAAATGGTGCACAATGTTAAGTTGTTTATGAGTGTGTTTACTACATTATATATTAGTGTACATCCGTACCTTGTTTGCTACTGTAAATTATTGCAAACACTTTCGAAATGTTCACTTAAATCTTACTATATTATCTCCAAGCTTTGAGCAAACGACTTGCAGTTAGGTAAAACATTAGAACATTTTTTGTAGATGACACTCTAAAAGTACAACTAAATCTGAACGTCTTTCAAAAGGTCATTTGAATTCTGCAAGCAAATCATTTAACTGTGGTTAATCGGGGTTGATCCAAATTCAAAAGTGTTATTAATCTGATTTAAAAAAATAATAATTTGACAGCACAAATGTATTTATATAGCACATATCCAAAAAACAATGCACACGCATGTATATCTATTAGTAAACATACAGGTAGGTGGATTCTCCTGCTGGGTATTTATACTTGCCTGCCCAGCAGCATGGTCATCAGACCGGGACCACCATTTGTCAAAATTTTGCCCCGTTCATCCGATGGCGGAGAAGTGACAGGGACGTCTCCCTGTCACTCCCTGCAGATGACAGATGTTGCCCTCTGTAGCTCTTTTGGGGTTAGAAGTATAGGTGTTCTTTCCCCAGCACTTGTCAGCCAGAGCCAAAAGATGACTATTTCTGCTTCCTCCAGTCACTCTTGCGTCTCTCAAGAGGCGTGTGGTTGACAAAGTCTCGGCATTCCAACTTTAACAGTATTAAAAATTCTCCAACTACTCTAACGTGCATGTTTTTGGACTTAAGGAAGATCTCAGAGGAGACCTAGAGGAGCCCTTGCTCTGGTGGTAGTATAAGGCAATATATGCAACCTACAATGCATCCGGAAAGTATTCACTTTTTCTACATTTTGTTATGTTACAGCAGAGGTGGTCAACCCAAAATGTTGAAAAGGCCATATTGGACCACAAATACAAAAAAGTAATTGTCAGGTTCAAACACTGATGACATCTATTAAACAAGACAAGAGGCAAAGAATTAAACAGAGACAGAATTCAATTTGGACTCAATATATTGAGGAGAGTCGCCCGGACATTGTATCCTCCTACAATCTCCAGCACGCTTTGATGAAAAAGGTTTACGTCTCCTCCTTTATTTAGATATTCAATGTTTACACAACAACACATGTCTCAACAGGAATGGGGGGTATGTAAACAGCTCTTGTTTTTGGTCACATTGAAGACAAAAGAAGAAGATACCTCGGGCTTGGGCTCGTCCTGGATTCGGCTTGAGCAGGTCTTCGATGACAATAGATAATGTGATAGGTGTGAATGATTGATGGGTTCAGAAAAACATGTAAAGCGACTTTGGGTACTTAGAAAAGCGCTATATAAATCCCAGGTATTATTATTATTATTATTATTATAACCCCATACCGTCTCCTCTCATCGTACACAGTGGAATTTTCCAAGCCTTTGCCTTGGTGGAACAAAGACAGTTCTCATCTGTTCACTGGAACTCAGAACAGAAAGTTTTTTGATAATTTACATACAATTTTTCTGACAGTAATCGGTCTGGAGCCGCAAAAAAAGTCTTATATAAGTGTTATAATGATGGCAACACATGATGTAACTGGCTAATTGGCTATATTAGCCTACTATCAAATGACTTTAAAAGTCTAATGTAAGTGTTATAATGAAGGCAACACATGATGTGTCTATATTAGCTATATTACCCTACTATCAAAATGACTATGTGTCGCAGGGTGACGCAAATCTTTGTTGACAGAAATATTTAAATGTAACATTTACTCTACACTTTTTTACAACATTGGAAAACATTAGTAGAACTTTTCAGAGGGTGAGATAACTCCAGGAAATGACTGTCTTAGAATGGCCAAAGGTATAGATGTGTGTGTCCAAGTTAAAGGAAACAACAGGCCGTCTTCTTCTAATGGATTTATTACAATCTTTGCAAGATGTGTAAAGTTTGCTGTGGTCTGGAACAACATGGCACACTAACAACTATCAGAAATGCAGCCAATATTACTTACAGATAATGTGTCATGAGACATGCAAATATAAATTAAATACACAGAGGACATTAGTAAAGGAAATTAAATGAGCTCAAATATACCTTCAAACGAGGCATAATGATGCAATATGTACATAGTCTAAATAGCATGTTAGCATCGATTAGCTTACAGTCATGCAGTGACCAAATATGCCTGATTAGCACTCCAACAAGTCAATAACATCAACAAAGCTCACCTTTGTGCATTCACGCACAGCATAAAACGTTTGGTGGACAAAATGAGACAAAGAAGGCGTGGCATAAAACACGTCTTTCTGTAGCAGTGTTGGAGAAAGTTGTACATGTAAACAAATTGTTGAGTCACAGTCCACACAACAGTGAGTTCAAAGGTCGCTGAACTTAGTAGGACAAAACGGCGCTCGCCAAATACTCTCATCAGTGAAGCATAACAATTAGGAAGGTTTGTGTCGTGTTTGTCCTCCTACAGAAACCATACTACAACAAAAAACATATTTTTCACCCCATTTTTTTCCATTTCCATACATTTTTTAGAAAGCTCCATGGAGCCGCTAAAGAGCTGCATGTGGCTCTAGAGCCGCGGGTTGCTGACCCCCGTGTTACAGCCTTATTCCAAAATGAATTACATACATTTTTGTCTTTAAAATTCTACACCCAATACACCATAATGACAATGTGAAAAGGTTTTTATAAATTATTTTGCAAATTTAATTTAAAAAAAACAACAACTAAGAAACCACATGTACATAAGTATTCACAGCCTTTGCCATGAAGCTTAAAAGTGAGCTCAGGTGCATCCTGTTTAAACTGATCATCCTTGAGATGTTCCTACAGCTTAATTGGAGTCTACTTGTGGTAAATGTAGTTGATTGGACATGATTAGGAAAGGCACACTCCTGTTTATATACAGACCAAGATTGAAGTCAAAGGAATTGTCCGTAGACCTTCGATTGTCTCGAGGCAAAAATCTGAGTAAGGGTACTGGGCAGAAAAAGTTTAAAACTACCAGCACTCTTCCTAGAACTGTACGGCCATCTAAACTGAGTGATCGAGGGAGAAGGGCCCAAGTCAGGGAGGAGACGAAGAACCCGGTGGTCACTCTGTTCTGTTACACAATCTTATGTTGGCGGTCCTTGAACAAGATGTGTTTAGACACGACAATGGTGCGTTTTCGTGTGTGAAACTGCGGAATAATCATTACCATTGCAAGAGAAGAGCTACACCTCCGGGACGGAGTGGTGCGTCCCTTCGTGTGCCTTGTTAAATTTCCGGTGAGTACCAGCGGCGCCGACGGCGGGGTTGGACCGGCCCAATGTGTAGTGGCACGGAGAGCTCCGTGTCTGGCAGCAGTGACTCCCGGCATACTTCGATCGTGTCCCCCATGTAGATCGTACCTTCGGCGTGCTTAAAAGCTTCTGTTGTCTACATCACGCTTCTAAGTAGCCCAGAAAAGGTGGCACCGATTATAGTTGTGTGCTGCATGTTCCACAACATAGCAAAACAACACAGGTTGCAGAATGATGCCATGTTAAAAGTATCTGTATCCATGGGGACAGCTAATGGAAAATCTTTATTTTTAGATAGGGTGTTCTGCACCACCTTTGCACTTGTTATCAATTGTGCTTTGATGGTTGACTCTTTGATAGTCAACCATCAGAAACTGTTTTTTAAAACTGAAAGAGAGTGCCTGATAGTATCATCAGAATTCTGTCATATTGGTATGCTAATCAGAGCATGCAGATCAGATGGGGCGATAAATGCTCGACACCTTTAAAGGTTGGGAACGGGGTACGCCAGCTGTTTTTAATGTATTGTTTTTAATGTTTTGTATTGTGTTTTTATGTGTGTAATGGATCTTAAGGTCTGCAATAGAGATTGATGATGATGATGATGATGTGCACATAGTCTATTCTATTCAATAAAATTGTTATAGAGGTCACTTTTCCAGAAAGCTAAGGACCGGGGGCCAGACTTCTCACTTCAATATTTTCTTGTTTTAAAAAGCAGCATCCTTATGGACGTAATTTGTTTTTACTCTTTTTCTTTTGTCAGTTACAAATTTATTTTGAAAATAGCCTGATTATGCTAATTACATCTGTCAGCTATAAGGGATGCTGGCTTTTCGGGGGTTAGAGTGTCAATGCAAGGATCGTCTCAACTGGTCCACAATGTTTCTAGGAATTTGCTGCAAAAATGCTTTTCTCACAAATTTTGAACTGAATGCAGGGGCCGGTATGATGTCATGCCCTGGCCAGATTTGGCCCCCGGGCCGCCAGTTAAAGAGCCCTGTAGTAGCTAATTCGCAACGAGCCCACTAATTTTAACCAGGTAATTTAGCACTTTTTATTTGGGATCTTTGTCCTTAGATTATGTTGTAATGGTATATGGTAATTCATGTGGCGCTTTTACTATACCTGAAATGATACCTAAAGTGCTTTACATTCAAAATCAAGACATCTGTCAGAGACTCCAGTGCTGAGATGCCCACACTTTTTGCCTCCAAGGGCTGGGATTATAATTTCACAATGGACTGGAGGCCAAACAGCAATTTTAATCACGCTACAGCACCATGAATGAGGAGTTTAGCCCCATACCGACCATATATACAATAATAGTGGAGATCCTTAAGCTTATCTAGTTTGCCTTGCGGAAAGGCCATCAATGATTACGTGAACTTGAAAGAGGTCAGTATGAATATGTATTCAACTTGGAAAGTCACTCAATGGCTCGGCAGTCACCCGTTCTCTAATGTATACCCAGACAGGCTCTCTTCTGTGACCATCATCAAAGTGCTGTCTGGTCTTGGCCCCACTGATGAGAGCCTTAGTGTGCTTGACAAGGAGCATCTGCAAAACCAGCCATGCGGAATACAGGGGTTGGCAACCATGTATACTAATCACACTATGTAAACATACAGTAGTGTGTGTGTATGGAAGGCATAATTAGACTTGCTACAACCAGAGGATGACAGTGTGCAGTGCCCTTGTCTATGAAACAGATGGCAAGGCTTGATAATAGATCAAGGCAGCCCGGGGGTTCTTGGTTGTTTAGATTAGGGTCTCTCGTACTTAAATACTTGGCGAGAACCCTCTTGAAAGGAGCAATGAACAGGCATTGAAAACCATTTGCAAAATGTTTAGCACACTTTTCTGTATGAAACTTGACATCCGGCTTGATAGAAGCTTTCTCTTTGTTGCTTTCTCTCTAATTGCATAATCATGGTAAAGATGCATTATATAGTGCTTGGCACTAACCTATTTCCAAGAACATATTGATGTGCTCAAATGATTTATGATCGTGGGATGCTTATCAAATATTACAATGTAAGCTGAACCATAGAAGAATAATTTTTAAGTGGCTCACCATTACCCCTTTTCACTGCATGGTTCCTGCCCAACTTTGCTGACCGACGCATCACTCTACTCTTTTCTGTTGCTTTTCTGATGGCAAAAGAAGGTATTACCAGGTATTACAAGGTCTCTTGTGTTCAGGCAAATCCATTTTTGTAAGAAAGGTTTCTCACCTGCTGACAGTTTCGGGTGACACTTTAGCCCTCGTCAGAGCTGTCTTAGCTTTCTGGTGTGACGTGTCTAAAAAAAGCTGACCAGGTCGGGAAAACATTCAAAGTTAAAACAAATTCTTAGTTCCTGAAAGTGTAATGGTACAGTGGAGAGAAAGACAGCACTGAGACAAGGACGTCGCTTAGCTTATTTATACGAGAGTATAAATTGATTTAAGTGGACCCCGACTTGAAGTTGAAAAACTTATTTGGGTGTTACCATTTAGTGGTCAATTGTACGGAATATGTACTGTAATCAATCTACTAATAAAGTCTCAATCAAAGTGTGCAATTAGCCAAAATATGTGGTGTGCGACTATGGGCTGCGGTTAACTTGAGTGTTACCGGCAGGTGTTGAAGGTGAGTGTAGTGAAGAATGCGGAAGTCCAGAGAAGGCAAGACAGGATCGGAAGTCCGTTGGCATGCGAGAGTTTGAGGGCTGGAGAGAGGCGTCAATGTCCAGGGGCAGGCGAAAGGTTGAGATCCAGAAAGGCAGCAAGAAGTCCAGGGGGAGTCCGGGGAGCTGAGACACACAGCTCGAACTCAGGAGACAGAGAGGAGCTGCAGGATGACGACACAGGACAAGACACAATGAGCACAGAGGAGGGGAAACACAGAGAGCTCGTAGGCACATGGAAAAGGAAGCTAGAGACGTGTTGGCTTACTGTTCAATACAGGTAGCTACGTTCTGGCACTGGAATGCAGGACACGCTGGCTTAAGAAGTGTGGTGCCTCCTCATCAGCGTCAGGTGTGAAGATTGCGGACGCGTGGCCGCAGCAGGAGAGGAACACCCGTGCGCGTGCCCGTGGGCCTGCCCAGAGGCGCGCTCAGTAGAGCGCACAGAAGATTGTGTGGCAGCGGCGTGCGCTTGAGCCGTAACAGAAAGCCTGCCAAACTCGCCAGTGGTAACTCAGTTTTCATCTGTAATTCAATCAAAAAGGATAGTTGAAAATTGAATTGTACAGAAACCGGGCACATTCCTCCAATAAGAAACAACGTTAATCAAATCATCTGTTAGAGTTATCAATACAATACACAGTTGGTTAGTCGGATGTGTCCACACCTAAGCATACCCATTTGTAGTACGCTGAGCCTGGCGGTAAAAACTGCTCCTCGCCACTATCCATCAGACTGTCATCACTGCACTTTATATGATCAGATCTCCTTCCAAACTGATATGAGGCTCTAAGACCGGGTCTGAACATGACTACATAATAATATCGACACCAATTTCGCCCCATTGTGGTGGAAAATTATATAACGGTCATAACTTCCTTCCCAACTCTCAGATCTTTCTTAATTTTTCGGGGCATTGGGTGGGCGGTGATTGCATGACTGACATTGAATGCTAGCCTTAGCGGGGTACACACTGGACAAGTCCCCACCTCATCGCAGGGTGCATCAGTTTCCCATGCCTGCTAATTCGTGCAGAACAAAAAGGTGGGTGATTACGTTTGAACATGTGAGAAAATGTAATTAATGAACAGTTTTCTCCTCTGGCCAGAGCAGATGTCGGCTGGACTTAAATTTGCACTGCCAAAATGTGCACATACCTTATTTATTATAACTGCCTCATTCACAGGAGGATTCATGTCATTTCTCATTCAATCACTCAAGCAGTTACAAAAATTAGATGGGGAGCAGAAGTGGACTGTCACAACAATAAAACCGCAATGCGATCAGTTGCAGATTTAGTTATATGAAAAAGTCCTCACTTTCAGTTCAGATAGCGACAACATATTATTTTGTTATTTTACAAGGCAATGAAACTACTTAAAATGTGGCCCCAAATAATGGCTCCTTCGAGGCTTCTTGTCAACTCCAAATATCACAGTCTTTCGTAACTCTTCTATAACCCACTACATGGGTAAAAGGTTACTTGTTGGTTTTTCCCAACGCTAACCAAAACCCAGTTTTTTTAAGTAACTATGAGGTCCCAATTGTACCCATTTGGGTACTGGTAGGTTTCCAAGAATGCCCCAAATAATCCAAATTGCAAACAGATTGCCCAAAAATGTCCACATTTTGAACCTCTTGGGTCAGAGGTACTTTTCCAGGTAAGTTCGTTTTAGGGTAAATTGGGACCTTGCAACAATTTGGAGTTCTCTAGTACCCTTTGGGTATGTTACTCATTCCCGAGAGCAGACAAGATTGGGGCCCTAAGCACAATTTAATTTTTCACACTTTTTTATTTATGGTATGCGATTTTGGGAGAAGTGGCGAGTGGTGCCCCTAGCAGTTCTTTCCGTCAAAGATATCTATCTATTCAGAACTGTGATAACAGGGTATCTGCTGATTGGACTGAGCGTTGCTCTGTTCTATCGACAAATTCGGAAGACGATGGCAGCCGTTCAAAGAGCCCAAAGGCCGTCCGTTGCGATGGATGGGATGGGCAGAACTGTGAGCACCCAGACTTTGGCGGTCTCTGATTTGAATCGCAAATTGGATAACATCTTGGAGAAGCTTTCCACTCTGCCAGGCAATGATCAATTTCAGAGACAGAATTTTATTGTCACCTTTAATTTCAATGATTTTCAGTGTTCTTGGGGGTGCCTGGCGTAAAACTTGCAAGTCAGAGTATTATGTAATTTATTCATCATCAGTTGTCTTATCCTCATTTCACTGATTTGAAACATGTAATTATACTTCAGATTGCAAAAAACATTTTATTTAACCACTCAAAAAATAGGTAGACGGTATTTTATTATACTTAACAATCAAGCACTTTTGTTGACGAGGTCTTGAAGTCCAATAGACAGCTTAGCTGACTTTTAATTATAAATTTAGCAAGCCTTTCTTGGCTTGTTGTGGATACGGGACAGTTCTTAACTAGTTTCAGTTTGCTAAACACCTTTCTTCACCTACAAAAATTACAGGTAATGTTATGATATGAAAGACCGTTTAAAACTGTTCCAAACTCTAAATAATCTTTTTTACTTCATTGTTGTCAGCTATTATGGTGCCTTATATTTTATGTTGTTATGAAAACAAACAACAAATCTTTGAACATTTAACTTTTTTGCATTTAGGCTATTCGAATGTCCCACTAATAACACATTTTACAAGACCACATTGAACACATAATGATAACGTAACTGACCTTTGTCAGATGCTCATTTTTAGCAGTTGTGAGCACCTAATGAGGGTAATTATTCAGTAATGATTAATAACTGAGGAGAACTTGAATGTGTCAAGATACAAATCAATGCAGCCTATGAATGGGCGCATAACGGCGCACTGTCCGACAGTAATATGTATGAAACACAATCACACTGCTGCTTTACAATGAACTGGCGACTTTTCTTTTTTTTTTTGCAGTCGAATTGTCAAGAGTGCAGCGCGGCTAGAGGTAATGTTACAGACATTAAATCAATGTACAAGTAGACTAATTGTTTTAACCCTCTGTAGTTTTTACTCTCACAACAAAAACTTTTGATGTCCTGGGCCCCTGCTCCGCTGCTCCTACTCCTGGCCTCGCTATTTGCAGGGCATCCTTATCTGCTGGAGTTTGCTTACACTCACTTAATTCCGATGAATAAGAAACATAGGAGGAACAAACTGCGGTGTAGACCACACCATTGTTTACAGAAGGGGCCGAGGGGGTTATTGAAATGCTTAAAACTAGAATATTGTATGACTTGTGGCTTTGTTTCAATTCAGATTCATCCGTATGAATATATATTGGTTCAGTGTATGCATAATAATTTTGGCAGAGAGGCTTTGCTGGAGGCTTTGTGTGGGCCCTAGTGGGCTGTGGACACTTAGAATTGTCATCACCTTCACTCCCTATACAATGGCCCTGCATCCATCCATCCGTCCATCTTCTTCCTCTTACACGAGGTCAGGTCGCGGGGGCAGCAGCCTAAACAGACAAACTCTCTCCCCAGCCACTTCATCCAGCTCCTCCCGGGGGATCCCGAGGCGTTCCCAGGCCAGCCGGGAGACATAGCCTTCCCAACTGGTCCTGGGTCTACCCCATGGCCTCTTACCGGTCGGATGTGCCCTAAACACCTCCCCAGGGAGGCGTCCGGGTGGCATACTGGCCAGATGTCCGAACCACCTCATCTGGCTTCTCTGGATGTGGAGCAGCGGCTTTACTTTGAGCTCCTCCAGAAGGACAGAGCTTCTCACCCTATCTCTAAGGGAGAACCCCGCCACCCGACGGTGGAAACTCATTTCGGCCGCTTGTACCTGTGATCTTGTCGTTTCAGTCATATCCCAAAACTTGTGGCCATAGGTGAGAATAGGAACGTAGATCGACCGGTAAATTGAGAGCTTGCCTTTCGGCTCAGCTCTTTCTTCACCACAACGGATCGATACAGCGTCTGCATTACTGAAGACGCCGCACCTATCCGTCTGTCGATCTCACAATACACTCTTCCCTCACTTGTGAACAAGACTCCGAGGTAATAAATGATAATAAATGATAAATGGGTTATACTTGTACAGCGCTTTTCTACCTTCAAGGTACTCAAAGCGCTTTGACAGTATTTCCACATTCACCCATTCACACACACATTCACACACTGATGGAGGGAGCTGCCATGCAAGGCGCTACCAGCACCCATCAGGAGCAAGGGTGAAGTGTCTTGCCCAAGGACACAACGGACGTGACTAGGATGGTAGAAGGTGGGGATTGAACCCCAGTAACCAGCAACCCTCCGATTGCTGGCACGGCCACTCTACCAACTACGCCACGCCGTTCCCTTAGGTACTTAAACTCCTCCACTTGGGGCAAGATCTCTTCCCCAACCCAGAGATGGCACTCCACCATTTTCCGGGCAAGAACCATGGACTCAGACTTGGAGGTGCTGACTCTCATCCGAGTCGCTTTACACTCGGTTGTGAACCGATCCAGTGAGAACTGAAGATCCTGGCCAGACAGAGCCATCAGGACCACATCATCTGCAAAAAGCAGAGACCTAACCCTGCAGCCACCAAACCGGATCCCCTCAACTCCCTGACTGCTCCTAGAAATTCTGTCCATAAAAGTTATGAACAGAATCGGTGACAGAGGGCAGCCCTGGCAGAGTCCAACCCTCACTGAAAACGGGATCGACTTGCTGTCGGCAATTCAGACCAAGCTCTGACACCGATCATTCAGGGAGCGGACCCCCACAGTCAGACAGTCCGAGGGACACGATCGAATGCCTTCTCCAAGTCCACAAAACTCATGTCGACTGGTTGGGCAAACTCCCACAAACTCTTAAGGACCCTGCAGAGAGTATAGAGCTGGTCCACAGTTCCACGACCAGGACGAAAATCACACGATAGTTGGACAGATTTCTTCTTACATCACAACAAACATCATTCCTTCCTGTGCATATGCTCCTCCTCATGTTAGAGCAGTGGTTCTTAACATGGGTTCGATCGAACCTTAGGGGTTCGGTGAGTCGGCCTCAGGGGTTCGGCGGAGGTCAAAACACACCCGACTCATCGTGTAAATACAAACTTCTCCCTATCGGCGTATTACGGATACAGCAACAGCTGACTGGTTTGCAGGTGTGTAATTTGTTGTGACTTTATGCACTGTGTTGGTTTTGTTGTTTGAACAAGGTGATGTTCATGCACGGTTCATTTTGTGCACCAGTAAAAAAACATGGTAACACTTTAGTATGGGGAACATATTCACCATTATTTAGTTGCTTATTAACATGCAAATTAGTAACATATTGGCTCTTAACTTAACTAAACTAACATTATTAAGTACTTATTAATGCCTTGTTCGGCATGGCCTTATTATAACCCTAACCCTCTAACCCTGACCCTAACCCTAACCAAATAACTCTAAATTAAGTCTTTATTACTTAGAATATGTTCCCCTAGTGTCCAAATAACTCCAAATTAAGTCTTTGTTACTTAGAATATGTTCCCCATACTAAAGTGTTACCAAAAACATATAACTTTGTCTTGAATTTGAAAAAAAAAAATATTTTTTTTTTTCACTAAAGAAGGGTTCGGTGAATGCGCATATGAAACTGGTGGGGTTCGGTAACCCCAACAAGGTTAAGAACCACTGTGTTAGAGGATGAATAGTTAGGACCTGGGCACCAAGTGCTCAGACTAGATCTGTCCAAGCCAAGTCTATGAGCATGAACTGATGAAACTACTCAAATGAGAGGCCAAACGTCTTTTAAGACAACTGATCAATTGAATGCCATGAGAATAACAATAATCTGATAAATGAGATCATCCATAGGCACATTTATATTAAAAAAAATAACATTCTATAAACGAGACATGCTTCCAGTATTTTAAAATTTTTAAAACATGCTGACTGGCTTGACTGGGGGGTGGGACGTCCTGGACAAGGATGGTGTGTTGTGGAGTTGAAATGTGTTTAAATGGTGGTGGATAAGAGAGCGGGAAATGAAAATTAAGATTGTTGTTCGAGAACTTTGTATTTTGTAAAATAGAGAAAGACAAACTGGGAATCTGTCTGAGCCGCCATTACTTGGGATGTTACAATATTGATGGACGGCACAGCACAGGGACGGTCCGCGGTGTTGCCGTTAAAGTTAAAAGTTAAAGTTAAAGTATCAATGATAGTCACACACACACTAGGTGTGGTGAAGTTTGTCCTCTGCATTTGACCCATCCCCTTGTTCACCCCCTGGGAGGTGAGGGGAGCAGTGAGCAGCAGCGGTGGCCGGGCCCGGGAATCATATTTGGTGATTTAACCCTCAATTCCAACCCTTGATGCTGAGTGCCAAGCAGGGAGGTAATGGGTCCCATTTTTATAGTCTTCGGTATGACTCGGTATGGTTACTTATCTTGCGGGTAATTATTTGGCGGGCAGCCGTGACTCCTGCATTGTTTTAAAGACAAACTGTCGTTGGTTTTTGGCTGGTAGCTAGCGGTATTTCCTCGTCTTTGTATTGGTGTACATTGTTAGGTAATCACTTTTGCATAGGTGTTATTGTTGATGAAGTAGAAGAGGAGTTTGTTGAAGCGACATGTGAGCGTGGTGTAGACAAGTGCACAAGGAGACTGTTAGTTGAGATTGACAAGTATTATACAATTGATATTGGAGACACAAAGAAAGTTAAACATGTTGCTAAACAATTTGAGGGATCAACGAGTTAAAATTGGCATTCTGAAGGCCGAAGTGCATAAAGCAGCTGTAGCTTCACCTTGAGTTTTAAGCATAAGAGTGAGGAGTGTCCTGACCAGATATCTAGATCCTTAGATTGATTGATGTAAAATGTTCTTTATCACATTGTTTACGTGTCTAATAAAGATTTTATTAATTTATGATGGCTCAGGTGTGATTTGCTACAATAGAGCCCCACAGCACACTGGATTCCAGTTAATTGAAATACCACAACACTGGATATTGATCAGATAAGTTACATTTCAATCAATCAATGTTTATTTATATAGCCCTAAATCACAAGTGTCTCAAAGGGCTGCACAAGCCACAACGACATCCTCGGTATAGAGCCCACATACGGGCAAGGAAAAACTCACCCCAGTGGGACGTCGGTGTGAATGACTATGAGAACTTGCACACAAAGCAACACTGGAGGTGACTATGACGTGCGCATTTTCCGCGCATGCGTACTAGGTCGCGTTGCGCCGCCGGACGGAGGGGGGCGGGGGTCTTAAACGGTGGCATTGTTGTGTGTGAACACGGATAAGGTTAGGTGGGATTTACCCTGGATAACCTTATCCGGCTTAGTGTAAACTGGGCCTTAAACTACTAAAAACAGAATACAAACAAAATAGAAAGTGGATCCAAAAAAGGAGCACAAGACAGGAAGTCTAACCAAAAACAAAGAAAAAACACCCAAAAACTAAACACAGGTCGTAACATATCTAAAAGTACCGGTACCAAAATGTTGGTATTGGGACAATTCTAGTCCGTACCAACACTGGTCAGAAGTAAAGAATTGCCCATTTCCAAAGATAATAATTTTAACAGACTGCTATGAATTGCGGTTGAATTGATTTAAAAACAGTATGTATTCAGCCTGCATGATCTTTTGGTGTTTTTAGTAAAAAATCCAAGCCCAATCAATGAAACGGTTCATCGCCCAAGAATGTCTAATTCCATAAGGGAACAAGTGCTTTGCTGGACTGATTAAATTATTCTTGCCTTTTCAAAATCTGCTTCCAATTGTCTGAATGCGTAGTGTTTTAAGCATCAATGAAGAAGGGCACGGCAACGACAACAATGATCTCACGCTCCGTCGATAAATGTGGAAGTGATCAACAGGCTTCGTTCTAGCAGGATGACTCCTTAACTCGTGCGGGGAAACACACTGGAAGGAGTAGACGTAAAAGAGCCAACACAAGCTGCATTTTATTTATCAATGTCTTTAAACTCCAATTAAGGTGTGTAATTATCTGCTCCACCTGAAGGAAGATTAATGAAGCTGCGCAAACCCCATCTGCGGGTGACATTGTGTGTGTGTGTGCGTTTGTGTGTTAGAAGAAGCCAGCCTGCTTCCCCTCCTGAAACATCTACCAGGACAATTCCATCAGGGCCACTTATTTATTTCATATTGAAGCTATCAAACTTGAATGACTGTGTTGCAATATTGTCAGGACCACTTAAAAATCTGCAGACCATTAAAAGTATACAATAAACTCAACAACTTCGTTCTAACAAAATATGACATTAGGCCGGAATTTCTTTTGGTATCCAAGGGAACATTTAACATTTTTGGTGAGACATCAGAGAAACATAAGAGTGACAGAATAATAAATATGATAAGAAGTTTCCCATGCGACATTTAAATTGTCAGCCAATTGGTTTGTCAGGATCTGAAGATGATCACCAAATTGGAATACACAAACACAAAATATTTTAGTTCAAATACAAATTTGACAAATACTTTTGGGTAAACTATAACCTATCCTAGCCAAACAGGGCCACTAAATTATGGCCCCCAAGCAGAATTTTATATGTTTTTCATTTTATTTCTGTGAGACGATTTTTACATAATTTGATTGAAACTCAAATCATTTTGATGAATGTTTTGAACAAAGTGGTGACCCTCGCCTCATCCTTGTTTATGAATGACTGAGCATGTCATGGAAGCTGCTTTTATACCCAATCATGGTACTCACCTGTTCCCAATTACCCTGATCACCTGTGGGATGTTCCAAATAAGTGTTTGATGAGCATTCCTCCACTTTCTCAGTCTTTTTTGCCGCTTGTGCCAGCTTTTTTGAAACATGTTGCAGGCATCAAATTCCAAATGAGCTAATATTTTCACAAAATAACAAAGTATTACCAGTTCGAACGTTAAATATCTTGTCTTTGCAGTCTATTCAATTGAATATAGGTTGAAAAGGATTTCCAAATCATTGTATTCTGTTTTTATTTACGATTTACACAACGTGCCAACTTTACTGGTTTTGAAGTATGTATATAAATATGTACACATGTATAGGCTATATACTGTATGCATGTATATATATATATATATATATTTGTATTTTACATGCAGTCGGCTTTCGGCCCCTGGCCAATTTTTTTTAGACCAATGGGGTCTAAAATAGTGAAAAAGTTTAGACACCCCTGATTCACACTATATTTTAGTTAAAGTGCATGCATTGTCTGATTAGAGGGGGATGTTTTTTTATTTACTTTAGTATTGTTTTGATACTTTTTTACAAAAAATATTTCCTGTGAACTCACAAATCAGATGAATAATTCTGAGCTTTAATAAAAATATGCAGTACGAACAGTAAATATAAGAGAACAAAACTAATAAAAATGTTGAGGTTAATGATTTAAATCAACACTAGTAGAGAACAAAATTGCACATTAATTTAAAAACCTACACTGGTAATAAGAAATTAAAACACATTTTATTACAGCACTGAAGTAATATTAGTTTTATTCGATTTTTACCTTCCTGCCTGCAATAAATGCATCAGATAACATTAGTTTTAATGGTTGGATTGAGTGTTTTACTCATTGGTGACACGCGATCAAGCAGTTGTGATTTAAAGGGCTCACTTCTTTACTCAAGGGCAAGTTCTTACAGACTAAGCAATTTAAATGGAGCATGAAGTGATTCAAGTGCCAGAGTAGCCTTTAAATGGATCCATGTGAGCTGATAAGTTGGTCACCTACGTCGGTCCAGCCAGGACGCATAAACTACATCCTCTTGATTAAACAGTAAGCATGGAGTCATATGGAAATGATACCCCTTATGGAGAAAGTCATTTGTCAACAGATAATGATCTCGATGGGACGATCCGTGCTCTGATTTCAATATGAGCGAAAACATTGGAGGTTTTGTCTGTTTCAAGATGTTTCTGTCACTATTTGTACACTTGCAATTTATTGTTCCAACAAATATCTGCACAGTTTGAGCAGGAATTGTTTTTTTTCTTTGTTTTCACAACAAAGTAGTATCAGCAGGCTCAGAAACAAACATCTTGACTGCATTTTTCCCAAACTCTGAATCAAACATGGACGTATTAGCCCATGTTTGTTCAACTTTTGTGTGGTGTAAAGAAAACAAAACAGCTTCCACAAAAATGATGACACAACCAAAGTACGAGGAACATTTGTATTTGTGTCTTTGAACTGTACCATGGATTTTCAAAGAGTAGTTTTTTTTTATCATTGACTTTGTGGTTGCCCGCCTCGCCAGCTGCGGTGGCGGTCTACTCATCGCCGCCATCTAACTCTTCCCCGCTGGTTGCGAGGACATATGGCCAGGTGACACATTGCCTTGTCCTCCCTCCGCCCTCCCGTGATTTTGGATTTTTTTTCTTCTCGTTTTCTAGAACGTCTGGTATCCATTTTGTCGGGGCAGGGGGCATTCTGTCACGTCTGGTTTCGCCAGTCTGTGCCTTTATGTTGGGTTTTGTTGGCGTTCTTCTGTGTTTAGTGCTTGTTCCTGTCCTGCGCTCTTATTTTGGTGTCACTTCCTGTTGTGTTGGTGTTTTTTCGTAACTACTTTACACATGCCTTCAAGCATTTTTCCCCTCACCTGTTTTCTGTTGGTGATTAAGACTATTTAAGTTGAGTGTGAGCCACCATTCTTAGTCGGGACTTTGTTTGGAATGGATATTCTTCATGTGGACGGGCTTTCCTCCTGCCGTGTGTTTTGCTTTATTCCAGCATTCTGTTTTGTTGTTTTGGACCTGTCAGTTTTAGTTTTTTTTCTGCATAGCCCTCCCTATGCTTCGGTGCCTTCCCAGGGGCACTCATTGTATTTAAGTTATCACAAAACTTTGTGTTACATTGAGTTCAGCTCGCCCTGCGAGAGGACAAAAGCTGTCTTTGATCCCACCAAGAAGAAGGTTTGTGTAGCATGGGAAGCAACATGAAGGTGTTGTTTCTTTGATGTATTGTAATCCACAGAAAGATTTTGTCTTGACCCGAGATCTACAAAGCGAAGAGGAAGCAGGACCTGACTCCCCTCAAGGCACCTTTTCGTTGAACTGTTTTACGACCTTATCTTTGAACTGTTCTGTAACCAAAGGCGATGGCTGTTTACGACCCCCCTCCCTTAGAAACAGCTGTTGCCATGTAATCAGGGAAAGTCCAAATAATAGAGGAGGCGTACAATCTTACGTCAGAGCGTGGTGGAGACTGTGCAAGAGTACAGCCCAGATGTTTCTCCTCAATTGAGCCAAATTTAATTCTGTCTGTGTTTAATTCCTTGCTTCTTGTCTTGTTTAATAGATGTCATCAGTGTTTGAACCTGACACTCATCTTTGTTGGTTTTGAGCATCATTGAATACTATTACCTGCACGTTGCCTCCTTGATCTTCTGCATCTTGGGAACACACCACTAATCACCGTCATGAGACCCGAGCGTCACGCAAATATTCGACTTTGAATTATTTTTTGGGGAAAATATTGCATATTTTGTGTGTTTGCCATATAAAAAACAATTTTGTTTGACAAAAAGGACATAAAAGAAACAAACAAAAAACATTAGAAAAGAATAAAAACTTAGACAGATCTGAAGTTGAACGAGAGATTTAAGTGTTAAAGGGGAACTGCCCGCCCTGTGATGAGGTGGCGACTTGTCCAGGGTGTACCCCGCCTTCCGCCCGATTGTAGCTGAGATAGGCTCCAGCGCCCCCGCAACCCCAAAGGGAATAAGCTGTAGAAAATGGATGGATGGATGGAGGGGAACTGCCCTTTTTTGGGATTTTTACAACCCTTATGAGAGACAAGAAGATACAAGGTTTTTTTCGCGTCGGCTCGTTCTAGGTGGCTAACAATGCAGCAAATGGGAGCAATCAATTCTACCTCTAAATCACTTTAAAAATACATTCAAAAACCTTCACCGATACTTAATGTACGTTCCGTATTCTGTATAATAATCAAGCTGTAGCGACATTGTTATAGTAAGAGCGAACACGGGGGAACTATTTTTCTAGCGTAGTAACACATCGCCATGCTACAATGTTAACCCTAAAATCTAACTACGGAAAGAGACAAGCTAGCTTCTAGGTCAGCACTGCGATAGAACAACAATCTGTACTGACTGAAAAACATGAACAATCATATTACAGTATCTGTAAAGTATTAGCCCACATTTCATGTTTGTTTGTACACAGCTAGCCAGACAGCGTATGTACTGTAGTTGTACTAACACGCATGACGTGCTGTGTGTATCATGATCAATAATAAAAATGTGACTCACTCTATGGACAGTTGTGCGTTTGGTCCAGCTTGCCGGATAGTTTTTTTCCGGTTTATTTGGGGTCAAGCACGCCATTTATGTTGAAATAGCTTGTCTCCAAATTCCACATTTTCAGCTCCGTGTCATGCCGACCTCACTTTCTCAGCTTCTGTCTGCTCCAACGTTTCAGCCTCTTCTTCGTGCTGGCTTCTGTAAGCAGTAGTTCATCCTCTGTTCATTCAGCTTAAAAAATATAAGGTTGTGAATCCTTATTTGTCCAAAAATAGTCGTCTCCGTTGTCTATTACCAAATTTGCCATGATTAGAAAGTTCACACGCATTTGTTGCCAGAAGTGGGAATTGCGCTGCTATGGAAACAGAAATAAATGTGCGGAAGAAGTCAGTTACGGCAATGATTAAAATGACTAAAATACGGTAAACATTGTACATATCACATATTGTTATGAAAGTGTCTGTTACTACATTATATATATACTTGCAGCGTGAATACAAAATGTTGGAGGGTTTTGAAGTTGCTTTAGAGGGCTTTGAAGGCTACAACAGTGGCTCCCATTAGCTGCATCTTCCAAGCGTTTTAAAAATCCTAAAAAAAATGTGTGTTTTTGTTTTTCATAATAATTGTTAACGATAGGCAAAATTCCCCAAAAAGTGCAGTTCTCCTTTAGAAAAAAAAAAAAAATATATATATATATGTATGTTTTATTTTTAACACTTTTATGGGTGGAGCCCTTGTGGAATCCAAAAACTTTGGTGGGATGTTGTTTTTTTTTTTAATCAGTCATTGCTCAAAAACTATGAATCATTTACCTATTTAAGACCCCGATTACTTCACATCAAATATTCCACTTGGAATTTTTTGGGGAGAAAATATTGCATATTTTGTGTTTTTGCCATAAAGACACGGACAAAAAAAGCCATAACGCAGCATTTGTTTACCTTCTATGATGACAGACCTAAAGTTAATCTACAGATTTAACATTGAATAATAAAAAATAAAATAATGATATATGAATTATTTTTAACCTTATTATGACTTAGACCTGTCCGGGTCCCTGGGACCAAACTTGAGGGGACCCCAAAAGGTTAAAAAAAACAACTATATATTCTAATGGTTTTGAAAATGAAAAATATCAAAATGCTTTAATTTTACAGTGTGCGGCCCTGAGTGGAAAAAGTTTGGACACCCCTGTGATACACCAAATTAGCCTTCCATTTTCAGTCCTGATCATGAGATACTTACTGAAAGTCTTCAGCAATATTCTGCAGCAGTGAAAACTGCCTCACCATAAACACAAACGTGATAGCTGTCTGGCATAATGGTGTGTAGTTTTCAAAGTTCCTGACATGAATACTGATCACTGCTGTGACCAAGACAGCAGGAAAACAACCTTGAGGCAGGGCGTGCAACCTAAAATCACATCACTTTCTCTCCAAATTTAAGAATACCATGACTCGGCCTGTCAAGCGAGAAAACGGGGGAACCTCAAGGTTGAAGCTTAAGGATGGAAAGATTTCTTTTTTTCATAGTGTGTCTCTTTTATTTGATACATTCAATCATCGTTCTAAAAGATTGCAATAAATCTTGTCCAAAGTAAACCACCTGAAGGGGCCTTTTTATGCAAAACCAACTTTTCTTACCTATTGGTACTCTCTGTTGTTCATTTGAGATCTGCATAAGTCCTGAAAATTTTAAATGAAAGCTTGGAGGCATATCGGACATACAGTCGTGGTCAAAAGTTTACATACATGGACAAAGGTAATACCTTCTGGAGGAAAGTTCTGTGGTCAGATGAAACAAAAATTGAGCTGTTTGGCCACAATACCCAGCAATATGTTTGGAGGAGAAAAGGTGAGGCCTTTAATCCCAGGAACACCAAACCTACCGTCAAGCATGGTGGTGGTAGCATTATGCTATGGACCTGTTTTGCTGCCAATGGAACCGGTGCTTTACAGAGAGTAAATGGGACAATGAAAAGGGAGGATTACCTCCAAATTCTTCAGGACAACCTAAAATCATCTACATACTAATGCTGTGCATATTATTATTAGCAACAGAGCAGGAAGGGGCTAGGAACATATTTGCAGTACAAATTTAATATGAAGGGCAATGTCATTTATTAGTTAACATTTTGCAGAGCAACCCCACCCCCCAACCCACCTTTTACGCACAGCGCATGATCTGTGTGTATCGGGAGGGGCTGCCCTGCCTGCAAGTCTAACTTTCCGATCCCTCAGCAAATTCTTCACATCTTGCAGCTGCTTGTTTTTGATTACCGAGTACTGTAAATGCATGATGTCTGTCATGTTTAATGCATACCACTTGGGAATTTGGTACGCCTCTGCACTCAAAAAATCCAAATTCATGTCCCATTACACCCCTATATGTGACTATGGTAGATGGTGTAACCTCTGTTTTGTAACATAGAAATGGAGTTATTATTGTAGCAAAATTATTTTGCAAACACTTCCAATTCACATGCGTGTGTGTGTAATCGGATCCGCGTGTGTGTGTTTTAATTTCTCTGTCCGTATTACAATCAGCCTGTGTGGATTTTTTTCAGGGTGGATTTTAAAGTTCTGTTATTCAGCCACTATGGCCCCCACCTGTGGAATAGCTTGCCAGAGAGCCTCAGGACTGCGGGAAGCATTGAAATAAAATAAAAATTAAAAAAGCTAAATACACCTCTTTTTAATCAGGCTTTTTACTGATCATCTCAAACTCTTATGGTCTTCTTTTCCAAATTATTTTATTGTGTTGTTTTCGATCTTATTTTTCAATCTTACTACTATTAATATCTCAATGACAATTTGGTGCATTTGCAAACAGCTAAAATTGTGTATACAGCAAACTATAACCTGCTACCCAAGAATGTACAACAATTCTTCTCAACAAAAGAGGAGAAATATAACCTTGGTGGAAAATCTAATTTAAAACATCTGTATGCTCGTACAACACTAAAAACCTTTAGCATATCAATATGTGGAATTAAATTATGGAATGGATTAACCAAATAAATCAAACAAAGCACCAATATAATTCAGTTTAAGAAACTGTTCAAACTACAAATGTTCACAAAGTTCACAGAACAAGAATTATGATGAACATCTTGAACCCTTTTTTCTTTTGTCTTTTTTTATTGAGACAAATATTATTTATGTATTTAATATTGGTTTGCTCATTTTGGTATATTTTTGTTTATTATTTATGTGTTCACTGTTCTGTTACAGAGAACAAGGAAATTGGATAAAATTGCTATGGTATGAAAAGGGGTAGGATTAAATAAGTTCTGCTTCTTCCTACTCCTTTGCAGATGTGCTGTAATGAAACAACAGGAATTGTGTGATGCATTACATTGTATCGTATGCATGTTCGAAATAAACTGAAACTGAACTGAACTGACAAGTTTTTATTAACTTAAAAGAATCAGACCAATGAATATTGTCTTTGTGTAACAGAAGAGTGACTGACTGATGAATGACTTTGTGACAATATTCACTGGTATTATTCTTGTATTTCTGATGTTTAACATGACACTGTGATTGTGTCTGTGTGTAATGCTTTTAGAGACAATTTGTTATCTGTAAAACGTTTCACGCATTCTGTTACATATGTGCTTGATTCCCTTTTTTTCCAAGGAACACTTTAAACATGTTCAGCATTAGCGAAATACATTTCTAAAATGCCGTAGAAAAGGGTAAAAGCTAAACAAACAAATAATATTGCTAAAATGTGCGTAAATTTTGTCCACCAGCGACGCTGAGATCATTATTCATGCGTTCGTTACGTCTCATCTCGATTACTGTAACGTATTATTTTCGGGTCTCCCTATGTCTAGCATTAAAAGATTACAGTTGGTACAAAATGCGGATGCTAGACTTCTGACAAGAACAAGAAAGTTTGATCATATTACGCCTATACTGGCTCACCTGCACTGGCTTCCTGTGCACTTAAGATGTGACTTTAAGATTTTACTACTTACGTATAAAATACTACACGGTCTAGCTCCATCCAATCTTGCTGATTGTATTGTACCATATGTCCCGGCAAGAAATCAAAGAACTCCGGCTTATTAGTGATTCCCAGAGCCCAAAAAGAGTCTGCGGGCTATAGAGCGTTTTCTATTCGGGCTCCAGTACTATGGAATGCCCTCCCGGTAACAGTTAGAGATGATACCTCAGTAGAAGCATTTAAGTCCCATCTTAAAAGTCATTTGTATACGCTAGCCTTTAAATAGACGCCCCTTTAAGACCAGTTGATCTGCCGTCTCTTTTCTGCTCTGCCCTCCCCTCCTGCGTGGAGAGGTTATTAGGTGACCACATGATGCGCTAGCTGTTCAAAGTCGGCACCCGGGGTGGACCACTCATCTGTGCACAAGTTGGGGACGTCTCTGCGCTGCTGACTTGTCTCCACTCAAGATGATCTCCTGCCGGCCCCACTATGGACTGGACTCTCACACTATCCGTAATTTCTGGACTATAAGCCGCTACTTTTTCCCCTCGTTCTGGTCCCTGTGGATTATACAACGGTGCGGCTTATTTACGGCCTGTTCTTCTCCGACACCGACGAAGAGGATTTTGGTGGTTTTAGTACGCAGGAGGAAGACGATGACACAATGATTAAAGACTGACTTTTCATATACCGGTAGGCTGGTTATTTTGATAACGTACAGGCGAGCACTTTGTATTACTTTGCACCGTTGTATTATTTGTACTCTGCACGAATGCTGTTCGCCATGTCAAAGATGTGAAAGTTTGATTGAATGATTGAAAGATTTATTGTTAATAAATGGGACGCTTTGCGTTCCCAAACAGTCATCTCTGTCCCGACAATCCCCTCCGTGGTAGCAGGAACCCCTATTTACTACGGTAATTACACATCAAAACCCTGCGGCTTATAGTCAGGTGCGGCTTATATATGGAGCAATCTGTATTTTCCCCTAAATTTAGCTGGTGCGGCTTATAGTCAGGTGCGGCTTATAGTTCGGAAATTACGGTAACTAGATCCACTCGACATCCATTGCATCGGTCACCCAAGGGGTGGATACCCACATCTGCGGTCCCCTCCAAGGTTTCTCATTGTTATCCCATTGGGTTGAGTTTTTTTTTTACCCTGATGTGGGTATCCTTGTGGCTTGTGCAGCCCTTTGAGACACTTGTGATTAAGGGCTATATAAATAAACTTAGATTAATTGATTGAAACACTCACAATATGACCGATAGAATGCTAGAAATATTATGACAGACCACCTCGAAAAACTGAATGGAATTTTGCAGCCTTTTCGCTGAATAAAAGAATCCATCCATCCATTTCCTACCGCTTGTCCCGTTCGGGGTCGTGAGGGTGCTGGAGCCTATCTCAGCTGCATTTGGGCAGAAGGCGGGGTACACCCTGGACAAGTCGCCACCTTATCGCATGGCCAACACAGATAGCCAGACAACATTTACACTCACATTCACACACTAGGGCCAATTTAGTGTTGCCAATCAACCAATCCCCAGGTGCATGTATTTGGAGGTGGGAGAACCCACACAGTCACGGGGAGAACATGCAAACTCCACACAGAAAGATCCTGAGCGCAGGATCAAACCCAGGACCTTCGTATAGAGGCTTTGCAGCTGACGTCATCAGCCACGTGACATTAGCTTGGCGGCCATCTTGCCGGTCACCAGTTCAGTGCCGGTCAACGACTCACACACGCTTTCTTGTTAGATCTGCTGCTATTAGAGCTTGGAACCGAAAGAGGCGATTTAAAAGAGGCGATTTCAGTCACTTCAGTCATTAAAGCCGAGTTTAGATATACTTTTCGAAACGAGTGACGTAAGCGCGCTCCCACGTCAGGGGGTGCATTCTACGGCAGGGGTGCGTTTTCAGGCACAACACCTGAAACCTGCTGTGCTGTTGGATGTAGCAATAGACGAGGCGATAAACCAAATCTTAGCTTCTATCGATTCCCGGCAAACATAAAAAAACGCGATAAATGGATTGCGGCGATTTGTCGTGAACGATGGAAACCTACGATTTACACAAGGATATGCAATGAACACTTCATATCAGGTATGTAAACAAACTATTCACCCCTGATTTGTTTCACAAAATGTGAAATAATACAATATGGGATGATACAAATATAATTGTTGAAAATGCTGGGTGCATTTTTAGAAAGGCAGCAAGAGCAGCAAGGCAGCTTAACAATGTGAGTTTTCATTAGAATCACTTCAGTAGTTTTTTTACAATCACACTGTTACTGCCACGCGGATTTGTAAACAGACAGTAGGCTCTTCTGTGTGTGCTTTTTCCTTACCTTGGTCATTAGAAGAAATCAATTCTTGTTTGGAATCTGCCATATCAGCCCATCATGCACAAAACCGCTGTAAAATACTTGTAGGCATCCAGACTCTTGTATGCCTAAAGGTCCTTTCCAGTGTACGGAGATGGTGAATCGACGAGGTAATTATAAATGTCTGGATATGAGAGATCAGGCAGGTCGGCTGTTGCAAAATGCTCAGGTGATTTTAGCATGCTTCTCGGTAAAAGGTACGGTTCCGTTGTGCCAACAAGGTTCAACTTCTCTCGGTAACGTTTCTTGGACTCTTCATCCAAATGCACAACTTCATTGGATAGCAAATCAGCCATAATTCGGATGAAATCGGTGAAAATGCAGCGCAGAAATCAAACTGAATCTGTACGAACACGTAGGAACGAGCTGACCGGTTGACCGGCAAGATGGCGGCATAACACAAAGTGCAAAGCCTCTATTGTGAGGCATACATACTAACCCCTCCTCCACCGTGCTGCCCTTGAATAAAAGAATGTACATGAGAAAAAAAAAGTGGGATTTGTAAGATTACCTATGAACGATAAAACACTGAATATTGAGAACATACTGAGTGTGAGTGGCAGTAAGTGGTGAGTATAAGGAAAGGCAAGGGGGAGTTACGTACAAAACCTTGTAAACGTTCAAATCGCTGTACAGACAGACAAGTCAGACACGGCAGAAGTGTCGCAAAAGTGTAAAAAGACAGCTAATAGAGAGTTCCTGCTTCTCATACATCTAAATACGCAGACACACTTTTTTTAAAAATATGGACACAGATATTTTTTCACACACAGACGATTCATAAAACGGACAGACAACTAGACTAGACAGTAAATAATTTTGCTAGAATAATAATTGCATACATAAAGACCCATACAACAATCTGTCCGTGGCTCTACAAAGTAATCTTGTTGTGGTTTTGAATTAATTCCATGAACTAAATAGCGTTTGAAGGCCTTCAGCTCATGAATGTCTTCCATTGAATGCCCCAACAGTCATCCAGCTCAGTAAAGTGCGGCCCGGGCCAACATACTCCGTCAACTGGACACTAAAGTGTGTAACACTTTGTGCAAATGTCAGCGTGCTAATGTGCTTGCAGTAACAGTCATAACTTGCTGACACTTACTTGTCCATGCTCGACAGCTTCACTCTAACATTTTAGACATTTAACATCTGCTAATGAGAGGCATTGACAATGCTGGCGGCAATGTCCGTGCCCTTGCTCGGATCACTTGATATTTGGACCACAAAGCATGTCATTGTTAATCAGTGCATTTTGATGAGGCCGGGCTTGCAATAACAGGGCAGCTCTGATCTGTCTGCTTACAGCGCAGTTGTGTGGGGAAAGTAATTGTTATCCACTTCTTCTCTGATTGTTCTGCTATGGTGAATATTTGAACTGGGCAACACGGAATAGCAAATATTAGATTTGTGTTGCTGCTCGGCCATGGAAAACCATTCCATGAAGCTCTCTGCGTACTGTACGTGGGCTAACGGGAAGGTCACATGAAGTTTGGAGCTCTGTAGCAACTGACTGTGCAGAAAGTCGGGGACCTCTTTGCACTATGCACTTCAGCATCCGCTGACCCCTCTCTGTCAGTTTACGTGGCCTACCACTTCGTGGCTGAGTTGCTGTTGTTCCCCAACTTTTCCATTTTTTTATAAAAAATCCGGCAGTTGACTTTGGAACATTTAGGTGCGAGGAAATTTCACGACTGGATTTGTTGCACAGGTGGCATCTTATGACAGTTCCACGCTGGAAATCACTGATTTCCTGAGAGCGACCTATTCTTTCACAAATGTTTGTATAAACGGTCTCCATGCCTAAGTGCTTGATTTTATACACCTGTGGCCGGGCCAAGTGATTAGGACACCTGATTCTGATCATTTGGATGGGTGGCCAAATTGTTTGGCAATATAGTGTATATTCATTTTCTATCAAGCTCTTGCAGAATACATACACTTATTTGTTTTTAACAAAATCCTACACACTTGATGACATATTTGCAAAGTCAAAATCCTGATATAAATGTGTTTTTTAATTTTTTATTGCTAACAACAAAATGTAAAATTGCAATTGATTATTACATAATACAGCTTTGAAGTTGCATGACAATAACAAGCAAATTAAGTTGAAAATAAAATGCCACAAAATGTACTATTTGCGTGGTTAACACTTCATCTGTGGTCGGATTTCCACCGCAGGGGTTTGTATTTATACGGACTTTCTCCCTTTGCACCATCTGGGATTACTTCTGTGTGTGCGTATAACAGCAGTTAACTTCCAGGCTCTAAAAACGGGGTTTTGAGAGACATCTGTAGCTACGAAGCAGTGATTATTTGTTTTTTTACCCTAAGCATATCTGTTTCCATCCTAGTTTCATAAAACAAATCGTGCAACAGTCAGGAAATTAAAAACAAGGATAAACCAGCATGGATCATTTTTTGTTCTACTCAACAAAAAGGTCAACATAAAATGTATGTGAGCATCAATTCAGGTGAATCGGGTGCAATGTAACTCCAATTTTGTTCATGAATAAACATAGGTTTGACGCTTGTGTGCCCTTGACTGAGGCGCCAGGCAATACTGTTTAGAAAAGAAGAAAAACTTCATCCTGTGTGCCAGACAGAGGGAATAAAAAAATAAATAAAATAAAATAAAAAAACGGCTCATAAGAGAGGCCGAGGAAAAAGAATGTCCAATTAGAGCGGAAACAAGGGTATAAAGGAGTGATCTAATCACGTCTTTTTTTCCATTTGGCTACCAGATGGTGCTACAGGGAATGAAGATGAGTCAGTGCAGGCTGGGAGGGAAAATAACAGAAGGATATGTTCTGTCTTGGTTTGAGGTTGCCACTCAATGAAAAGTCATTAATAAAAATAGTCATTTGCTTTGATAGCGTGCAAATTAGTTTTGTTAAAATTAAGTGACTAAAACAAAAAGCATATAAAGTGTAATGCGGGAAAGTTTGCATTTGAATGATGTTTTCTCAGTCTTTACTCTTTGGGTTATTTCATGAGATGAAATGTATCCCATTATCCTATACCTCCTTGTTCAACTTAAACTTAGGAAATACACTATATTGCCAAAAGTATTTGGCCACCAATCCAAATGATGAGAATCAGGTGTCCTAATCACTTGGCCCGGCCACAGGTGTATACAATCAAGCACTTAGGCATGGAGACTGTTTCTACAAACATTTGTGAAAGAATGGGCCGCTCTCAGGAGCTCAGTGATTTCCAGCGTGGAACTGTCATAGGATGCCACCTGTGCAACAAATCCAGTCGTGAAATTTCCTCGCTCCTAAATATTCCAAAGTCAACTGTCGGCTTTATTATAAGAAAATGGAAGAGTTTGGGAACAACAGCAACTCAGCCACCAAGTGGTAGGCCACGTAAACTGACAGAGAGGGGTCAGCGGATGCTGAAGCGCACAGTGCAAAGAGGTCGGCTCAGTTGCTACAGAGCTCCAGACTTCATGTGACCTTCCAATTAGCCCACGTACGGTACGCAGAGAGCTTCATGGAATGGGTTTCCATGGCCGAGCAGCTGCATCTAAGCCATACATCACCAAGTCCAATGCAAAGCGTTGGTTGCAGTGGTGTAAAGCAGTGGTCCCCAACCACCGGGCCCCCGGTACCGGTCCGCGGACCGATTGGTACCGGGCCGCGCAAGAAATTAAAAAAAATAATAAATACATATTTAAAAAAAAAATTAAATTAAATAAATGATAAATGGGTTATACTTGTATAGCGCTTTTCTACCTTCAAGGTACTCAAAGCGCTTTGACAGTATTTCCACATTCACCCATTCACACACACATTCACACACTGATGGAGGGAGCTGCCATGCAAGGCGCTACCAGCACCCATCAGGAGCAAGGGTGAAGTGTCTTGCCCAAGGACACAACGGACGTGACTAGGATGGTAGAAGGTGGGGATTGAACCCCAGTAACCAGCAACCATCCGATTGCTGGCACGGCCACTCTACCAACTTCGCCACGCCGTCCCCTAATCAACATAAAAAACACAATGTATACATTATATATCAATATAGATCAATACAGTCTGCAGGGATACAGTCCGTGAGCACACATGATTGTATTTCTTTATGTATTTTCGTGTGCTTCCCTTGTCTGTCGCCGAGCGCTGCATGGCTCCCACACCTGTCAATGATTACCAATCAGAACAAACCTGTTCCTCTGGACAGGACTGGATCATGTTGCTACTCCGACAAGTGTAGACTGTTTTGCGCACTTCCGAGCTGCAGAAGTTCTCATTTGCTCTAATTAAATACATTTTACCTGTGTTAAGTCTGCCGTCTCTGCATCCTGGGGTCATCATTCAATTATCGCTTAAAATAATATATATATATATATATATATATATATATATATATATATATATATATATATATATATATATATATATATATATATATATATATATATATATATATATTAGGGCTGTTAAGTGATATTTCTTCTAAAAATCAGATTAGTCACACTCTAATTCTGTGATAAATCATGATTCTAAATGGCCTGCCACTAATAGTTTTAAGCCACATACCTCTCTTCTCCTAGCCAAGTGTGCAAACTGGATGTGTAATATCCTCATTGAATGACGACGTTTTATGGACCTCGGACCAACTGCATTGCAAACATAGACAGCAGAACATTTTTTGGCCTACCAATTGGTGGATGAGTTGCTGTTGTTCGCAAACTCTTCCATTTTCTTATAATAAAGCCGACAGTTGACTTCGGAATATTTAGGAGCGAGGAAATTTCACGACTGGATTTGTTGCACAGGTGGCATCCTATGACAGTTCCACGCTGGAAATCACTGAACTCCTGAGAGCGGCCCATTCTTTCACATATGTTTGTAGAAACAGTCTTCATGCCTAAGTGCTTGATTGTATACACCTGTGGCCGCACCAAGTGATTAGGACACCTGATTCTCATCATTTGGATGGGTGGCCAAATATTTTTGGCAATATAGTGTATATATATATATATATATATATACTACCGTTCAAAAGTTTGGGGTCACATTGAAATGTCCTTATTTTTGAAGGAAAAGCACTGTACTTTTCAATGAAGATAACTTTAAACTAGTCTTAACTTGAAAGAAATACACTCTATACATTGCAAATGTGGTAAATGACTATTCTAGCTGCAAATGTCTGGTTTTTGGTGCAATATCTACATAGGTGTATAGAGGCCCATTTCCAGCAACTATCACTCCAGTGTTCTAATGGTACAATGTGATTGCTCATTGGCTCAGAAGGCTAATTGATGATTAGAAAACCCTTGTGCAATCATGTTCACACATCTGAAAACAGTTTAGCTCGTTACAGAAGCTACAAAACTGACCTTCCTTTGAGCAGATTGAGTTTCTGGAGCATCACATTTGTGGGGTCAATTAAACGCTCAAAATGGCCAGAAAAAGAGAACTTTCATCTGAAACTCGACAGTCTATTCTTGTTCTTAGAAATGAAGGATATTCCACAAAATTGTTTGGGTGACCTCAAACTTTTGAATGGTAGTATATATATATATATATATATATATATATATATATATATATATATATATATATATATATATATGTGTGTGTGTGTGTGTGTGTTTGTATAAATGTGTATATAGGTATATAAGTGTATATGTACTGTATGTATGTGTATATATGTATATACTGTAGGTATATGTGTGTGTATATATGCATGTATATATATTTCTATATGTATAGATGTATGTATATATGTATAAATGTATAGATGTATGTATATATGTATAAATGTAAATGTATGTATATATGTATAATTGTGTATATATATATATATATATATATATATATATATATATATATATATATATATATATATATATATATATATATATATATATAGTTACAGTCACTTAATTCAATGGAAGTTGTTACAATTAAACTACTGTAGGCCGTAGCCAACACCAAAATAAACAATTAAGACATAAACACAACCATCCTAGTGAACATAGATGGGAACCGAATATTCTCCTTTTGCGCCCGTCCTTTCCCAGCTGACAGCCAAAGAACAAGCAGAACACATGTAAACAAAGACAAATATTGACAAAGGAAGCTCTACATAACAATGATGCCTTCAACATACTGTATGTCAAACATTGAAAAAACTCCATGTGGAACATAACATAACATGGGACCCAGTTTGTTACAATGTAAATTAAATATATTTTTTCCCTATTTTCAAACACAGTGTTACTGTTCAGACTGTGTAATGTAACAAAGGCCAAAATTATTAAAACATATTAAAAATACCTATTTTTTGCTTTTAATAAATACTTAGGCCTACTATGCTACTGTATTCTAATGTTGGTCATTATGGTGGTACTTGGAGAATAAAGTTTTTTTAAAAGGTGGCAGTTGGTGAAAAAAGTTTGAGATCCACAGGATTAGAGCATAGACATTTACGTAAAACAAAACATCACAACAATGGATCTTGCCTTGTGCATTTGTATATCGCGAAGATGGAAGAAGAACAAACCACGATTCAAGGAGAAGTATAGTAGTCAAGTGTGTCCCTGAACATTTGTCTCCAGAGTGCGCAATAAGTCTGTAAAAATACTTTTGAACGCAGGTTCCTGAGAGAATGAGATTGCTTGTTGTTGTCTTTGGTCTGTGGCGAATGCCAAGGTTACTGCAGGCAAGGCTACTGTATTTGCAGATTTTCAACAGGCGAACCACATCTTTTTGTGCTTTGACATCATGCTTCTAACCTTTCTGCACACAAAAAAATATATTAGAATGAATGTTATCCAACAGAACTACCATAAATACTGAAGATCCCTTATCACCTCTAATAATTAAATTAAATAAATGATAAATGGGTTATACTTGTATAGCGCTTTTCTACCTTCAAGGTACTCAAAGCGCTTTGACAGTATTTCCACATTCACCCATTCACACACACATTCACACACTGATGGCGGGAGCTGCCATGCAAGGCGCTACCAGCACCCATCAGGAGCAAGGGTGAAGTGTCTTGCCCAAGGACACAACGGACGTGACTAGGATGGTAGAAGGTGGGGATTGAACCCCAGTAACCAGCAACCATCCGATTGCTGGCACGGCCACTCTACCAACTTCGCCACGCCGTCCCCTAATCAACATAAAAAACACAATGTATACATTATATATCAATATAGATCAATACAGTCTGCAGGGATACAGTCCGTGAGCACACATGATTGTATTTCTTTATGTATTTTCGTGCGCTTCCCTTGTCTGTCGCCGAGCGCTGCATGGCTCCCACACCTGTCAATGATTACCAATCAGAACAAACCTGTTCCTCTGGACAGGACTGGATCATGTTGCTACTCCGACAAGTGTAGGCTGTTTTGCGCACTTCCGAGCTGCAGAAGTTCTCATTTGCTCTAATTAAATACATTTTACCTGTGTTAAGTCTGCCGTCTCTGCATCCTGGGGTCATCATTCAATTATCGCTTAAAATAATATATATACATATATATATATATATATATATATATATATATATATATATATATATATATATATATATATATATATATATATATATATATATATATATATTAGGGCTGTTAAGTGATATTTCTTCTAAAAATCAGATTAGTCACACTCTAATTCTGTGATGAATCATGATTATAAATGGCCTGCCACTAATAGTTTTAAGCCACATACCTCTCTTCTCCTAGCCAAGTGTGCAAACTGGATGTGTAATATCCTCATTGAATGACGACGTTTTATGGACCTCGGACCAACTGCATTGCAAGCATAGACAGCAGAACATTTTTTGGCCTACCAATTGGTGGCTGAGTTGCTGTTGTTCGCAAACTCTTCCATTTTCTTATAATAAAGCCGACAGTTGACTTTGGAATATTTAGGAGCGAGGAAATTTCACGACTGGATTTGTTGCACAGGTGGCATCTTATGACAGTTCCACGCTGGAAATCACTGAGCTCCTGAGAGTGGCCCATTCTTTCACAAATGTTTGTAGAAACAGTCTCCATGCCTAAGTGCTTGATTTTATACACCTGTGGCCTCACCAAGTGATTAGTACACCTGATTCTCATCATTTGGATGGGTGGCCAAATATTTTTGGCAATATAGTGTATATGTATAAATATATATATATATATATATATATATATATATATATATATATATATATATATATATATATATATATATATATATATATATATATATATATACACTACCGTTCAAAAGTTTGGGGTCACATTGAAATGTCCTTATTTTTTAAGGAAACGCACTGTACTTTTCAATGAAGATCACTTTAAACTAGTCTTAACTTTAAAGAAATACACTCTATACATTGCTAATGTGGTAAATGACTATTCTAGCTGCAAATGTCTGGTTTTTGGTGCAATATCTACATAGGTGTATAGAGGCCCATTTCCAGCAACTATCACTCCAGTGTTCTAATGGTACAATGTGTTTGCTCATTGGCTCAGAAGGCTAATTGATGATTAGAAAACCCTTGTGCAATCATGTTCACACATCTGAAAACAGTTTAGCTCGTTACAGAAGCTACAAAACTGACCTTCCTTTGAGCAGATTGAGTTTCTGGAGCATCACATTTGTGGGGGTCAATTAAACGCTCAAAATGGCCAGAAAAAGAGAACTTTCATCTGAAACTCGACAGTCTATTCTTGTTCTTAGAAATTAAGGATATTCCACAAAATTGTTTGGGTGACCTCAAACTTTTGAATGGTAGTGTATATATATATATATATATATATATATATATATATATATATATATATATATATATATATATATATATATATATATATAATTCAATGGAAGTTGTTACAATTAAACTACTGTAGGCCGTAGCCAACACCAAAATAAACAATTAAGACATAAACACAACCATCCTAGTGAACATAGATGGGAACCGAATATTCTCCGTTTGCGCCCGTCCTTTCCCAGCTGACAGCCAAAGAACAAGCAGAACACATGTAAACAAAGACAAATATTGACAAAGGAAGCTCTACATAACAATGATGCCTTCAACATACTGTATGTCAAACATTGAAAAAACTCCATGTGGAACATAACATAACATGGGACCTAGTTTGTTACAATGTAAATGAAATATATTTTTTCCCTATTTTCAAACACAGTGTTACTGTTCAGACTGTGTAATGTAACAAAGGCCAAAATTATTAAAACATATTAAAAATACCTATTTTTTGCTTTTAATAAATACTTAGGCCTACTATGCTACTGTATTCTAATGTTGGTCATTATGGTGGTACTTGGAGAATAAAGTTTTTTTAAAAGGTGGCAGTTGGTGAAAAAAGTTTGAGATCCACAGGATTAGAGCATAGACATTTACGTAAAACAAAACATCACAACAATGGATCTTGCCTTGTGCATTTGTATATCGCGAAGATGGAAGAAGAACAAACCACGATTCAAGGAGAAGTATAGTAGTCAAGTGTGTCCCTGAACATTTGTCTCCAGAGTGCGCAATAAGTCTGTAAAAATACTTTTGAACGCAGGTTCCTGAGAGAATGACATTGCTTGTTGTTGTCTTTGGTCTGTGGCGAATGCCAAGGTTACTGCAGGCAAGGCTACTGTATTTGCAGATTTTCAACAGGCGAACCACATCTTTTTGTGCTTTGACATCATGCTTCTAACCTTTCTGCACACAAAAAAAGATATTAGAATGAATGTTATCCAACAGAACTACCATAAATACTGAAGATCCCTTATCACCTCTAATAGACAGATAATTGGAGGATTGATTGAGTAGAGGGAAGAAAGTGGAAAGCATATGCAGACTTTGGGTAGATCCATTAGGGTTTACTTGATACCAGAGTAAATCTGCCTTGAAGTAGAAGACGTTTTATTTTACACCGTCTGCTAACATTCCGCTTTAGAAGCCAGCACAACCAGGATAAGTAATATATTGCATATTGTCAAACTACAAGGCTGTACTTAAATTGAAAGGCCTTGTTTTTGGAAGTCATTCTGCTTCACATTTTAACATCAAACTCATCATATGTACTCCTTCTCCATCCCTCTTCCTTCACCCCTACCCAACCCCATAGCCCCCTGATACCCTCTCAAAGTAGCAGAGCACATTACAGGCTTGCTAAAAATAGCCAGAGCCGCATAGTCATTTCCTTATTTTCTTTCTCTCTGTCTCCTTTTCTAATATGACCGTTTTTTTTTTCTCCCCCTCCCTTTTCTGGCAAACGCATAGCGGCAAGCAGGCTTGTCAGCTCATTTATCAGCTGCTAGCCCATGTGGAGCTCTCTAGTGTATCAGGGATGAGCGGCGGAGGCTGCGGGACCTGCAAACAGACGCCCGTCTATGTCTGCCTGTTGCACTTGTGACCGTATTTCTTTGCGGTAAAGATAGTACAAGTACACTGAATAAGGGGGGGGTAAAAAGTGCAGCAGACAAGGTGGAGTCGCAGGAAAACATTTAAAGTATAGACCACCGTTTTTCAACCACTGTGTCTGTAAAATACAGTCTGGTGTGCCGTGGGGGATTATCTAATTTCACCTATTTGGGTTATAATATTTTTTGCAAACCAGTAATTATAGTCTGCAAATGACGTGTTGTTGTTGAGTGTCGGTGCTGTCTAGAGCTCGGCAGAGTAACCGTGTAATACTCATATCAGTAGGTAGCTAATTGCTTTGTAGATGTTGGAAACAGCGGGAGGCAGTGTGCAGGTAAAAAGGGGTTTAATGCTTAAACCAAAAATAAACAAAAGGTGAGTGCCCCTAAGAAAATGCATTGAAGCTTAGGGAAGGCTATGCAGAACTAAACTAAAACTGAACTGGCTACAAAGTAAACAAAAACAGAATATTGGACGACAGCAAAGACTTACCGTGGAGCAAAGACGGCATCCACAATGTACATCCGAACATGACAATCAAAGAAGGATAAAAACAACTGAAATTTTCTTGATTGCTAAAACAAAGTAGGTCTGGGAAATATCGCTCAAAGGAAGACATGAAACTGCTACAAGAAAAAAACAAAAAAAGAGAAAAAGCCACCAAAATAGGAGCGCAAGACAAAAACACCAAGCATGGAAAAACAGCTAAAAACTCCAAATAAGTCACGCCGTGATGTGACAGGTCGTGACAGTACACCTACTTTGAGACAAGAGCTATATTGATGCATGGTTGGTTATGGTTTAAAGTCATATCCAACAATTGCGACTTTTTACTTTCAACTGAGTTTAGTTTTTTAAATATTTCTGCTGGTGATGTGCCTCCGGATTTTTGCAATGCAAAAAATGTGCCTTGGCTCAAAAAAGGTTGAAAAACACTACTCTAGACATCTGTGTGAATGTTGCAAACAGCCCCTTTAACTTGTGTTGTCTATCGGGGTATTTTTGGGGAATGCTTTCCACCCCCTTGTTTGTTCTGTACCCAGAAACAACATATGTCTACCATAGTTTGAAAAACTGAGCAAGAAACCGTAGCATTTGGTTTTCTGCAAATATTTTGGTTTTCCGTGTTCTGTTCCTCAAATGTGTCTGAGGGCCGGTATATCGATCTATATATGTACACACATATACAAATATATATATATACACACACACACACACACACACACACACACACACACACACACACACACACACACACACACACACACACACACACACACACACATATATGTAAACTGTGAAAATATGCTGTACAGTATGTGTGTTTGGGTCCTATTTTTAGGAACACTAATACTAAACCTCACAATAATGTCTGATTGAATGCTAAAAACGTTATGACAGACCACCTTAGAACGGAATGGAATTTTAAATGTTTTTACTGAATGAGACACCCAGAATGTACATGACAATAATGTGGGATTTACGATATTAACTATGAATGATAAAACACTGAATATTGGCAACATGTGAACGTCACACCCCCTCTCGATCGACATATTTTACAATCAAGCGAAACACAAACACAGCGAAATATGAATGCGAAGGGTAAAAAATAAACCCACCTACAATCTGATATATCACTAAGCTTTAGAACTTTGTTGTAAAAATCTCCTTCCGCGTCTGTCCCTGACACCCGCATTTCAGGCTGGCCGCTCTGGAAACACTCTGTGGGAACGCTCCCCACCCACACTGCTTGGTGCCTTGTCTGAGCTGCTGTGACTTAGAATACCATAGTAACTAGTATATCATGCAAAAGTGCAGATTCCAACCATTGAAATACTTTGAATAAAGATAAAAGTGATGTTAAATTTTCATGTATCCATTTCTTTCATCATTTTTCATGTATTTCACATTGTTTCTATTGTCAAACTATAACTATTCTCTGTAAAATGTGTTTTGTGGTAATATTTGTTGGGTCTCTGTATGATAATTTCCTATGGGATAAATTGCATGATATGGTAAACATTGGTCTCTACATTTACGCGCACCATTCATATACTTTATTAACAATATAACTATGTGTTCATTTACATTCTGATCTCAGCCTCTTAATGAGTCAATTAAATATGTAGATTAGGCCGGTCTGGATCATGTATGGACGCCAGTGAGAGACGCTGACCAGGTTGTAAACGCCCAACCTGTCACACTTGCGTCGCATTTTACTGCGCGGATCGTTCTCCCAAGATGCAGCAGGAACTCCGTAGGCAAGGTGCAGGTAAATCATACAGGAAAATAAGTCAACAGACAAGCGTGCCGATTGCTATGGCAAGTGTGGCATAGAAAACACAAGCAAAGAAGCAAGGGATCGTCAAACGTAACAGTTGCTTAAAGCAAACAAGACAGCCAGACTGTGTGGCAAAAAACAGGAATAAGTAGCTCTCTGATTAGTGCCCAGGGGCAGGTGAGCGTCCTGTACACTAATCAGAGGCAGGTGAAACTAATCAGCACCCATGACAACTAAAAAACACAAACCCAGGGGTGATGAAAATAGAACTGAGGGAGTCAAAAAATAAACAAAACTTGATCCGGGCAACTGATCATGACACAATCACCTGCTGCACCATGACGGAGTAAGTATCCATTTGAAGCAGATGAGAATATAACACCCATGTGCTGATCCTTGTGTACCTTTCCTTGCTTTTTGCTTTTTGCTGAGTGAATTGTATGTTTTGGCTGCAGGAAAAACACATTCAGGTATGTAGCTTAGTTATTGTGTAGTGGTTATGAAAACCCAACGAGTAGCAATGTTATGTTCTGTCATTTAGCTATTGACAGTGTTAGTGTTACGTACGGTGAGGGAAGGAGACGACACAACGGCTGGGATGAGTTCAATAGGTTTATTGAAACTGATGATGATGATGTGTTGGGGTGTGTATGCTACTATACGTCAATGGTGCAAGACGATGTGTAGAATTAACAATGTAAATGTTACCAGAGTTTGTTGTAAGTGCGTGTTGGATGAATCCTTTTTTTTCAGACCAGAGGGGCAAGGCGAGAAGACAGTCTGTGGGCAAGAGAGAGGTCGGGGGGCTGGAGAGAGGCGACGAGGTCCGTGTCCAAGCAGGGGTCGAGGGAGGCAGTCCAGAATTCAGTGAGAAGTCGAGGCACACAGCTCGATCACGGGAAACAGAGGGAACACTGCGGGGAACACAGAAGATTGTCTGAGGAACGTTGGAAAATAAAAATGATAAAACTTGTAAAATAGTAAGAACCATGAGTAGAGATAAAGAATAAAATACAAGTAAGACATATGAAGATTAACAGGAAAAAAAAAAAAAGATGTAAATAAAATGAATATACAGTTAATAAATAAATATAACTAAATAAAATCTTGCATAACTAATAGGATACAAAGTACGATACAAATGACTTCAATAAAAGCCAAATCAAAAAGGTGGGTCTTAAGTATGCTCTTAAAAACATAAAAAGAGTCAGACATTCTTCAACGCCTGTCAGTGGCGCATCTACAAAATCCGATGGCAGGACAAGATCCGAATAGAAGCTCGAAGGAAGAACAGAAGGAGGCGAGACCCTGAAGAAACATGTGACCAACTGGACCGTAATGGCCAGAATAGCCCAGAACAGAGTCAAATGACGGCGGGGTTATTGGTAGCCACTTCTCCACTTGGAGTAATGGGGCTTAGATCTCGTACCCTACAACAATTATTTCAAATTAACCACTTGATCATGAAGGTGTGTTTATGTTGACCTCGGTGATAACAACACGTAATGTAACTTTTTTCAAAAGCAAAACAATAAAAAGGACGTCTGAAATACAGCAGAAGCTTGGCTGGTAGCAGAGGAGGTTAATGATGTTAATCACCAAGTGATGACTGACTCATTACGGCTATCATCTGAGGGCTTCTAATGAAGTACAAACAAACAGAGGTGATCTAATCAAAGGGAACACACACACATTTACAATTGAAGGCACATGTCCTCTGCAGTGAACATTTATTTTTGCTCCGTTTTGTCAGTTACACATTTAAAAAAAACACATTTTTTTTATGCAAAACATAGATAGTCCACTGCAGAGGACGCTTACACCATCTGCTATTTTAGAACTCATGATAGTCTATATGTATGTATGTATGTATGTATGTATGTATGTGTGTATGTTAAGGTTGTACGGTATACCGGTACTAGTATATGTTGCTGTACTAATGAATCAAAAACAGTACTATACTCTGTTTGAAAAGTACCGGTTCCCAATGGGCATGACGGCGCACCATCACGTCACGACATTGCTGGGTTTACGAGCAGAGGAGCGTGTTCGGCAGCACACAGTCACAGAGTACTTACAAGCAGACACAGTGTGTAGACAGAAAAGGGAGAACGGACGCATTTTGCTCTAAAAACTGACAATAAAGGTGAAGTTATAACAATGTAACGCCCTCAGGAAGAGGTGCTTTAAGACATGGCTAGCTAGCTAGCTAGCAGCGAACATCCATCCGCAGTTGGCAGTGTTTAAGCTACTTCTAAATCACTAATCCTCGCCTCCGTGGGCGACAAATAAAGGGAGTTTCTTACAAGTATCATCCCTGCAGGACGAGGAATAGCTAAACATGTTACGGTACAGGGGGAGAAAGACGGCACAGAAGCAAGGACAACGTTTTAGCTCTATTTATTTCTATATACAAAAACAAATGAAGTGTGAAACTAATCCAAATGTGTGTGGTGTGCGACTATGTGTAGTGATTAGCTATTGAGTGTTACCGGTAGTGTGGAGCGAGGTGCGGAAGTCCAACGGGGCAAGACAAGCTCGGAGGTCCGTGAGCAGACGTGAGGTCGAGGGCAGGAGCGAGGCGTCAGAGTCTGTGTCCAGGCAAGAGGTCGAGATCCAGGAAGGCAGCAAGGGGACCAGAGGGAATCCAGGGAGACAAGACACATAGCTTGAATCCGGGGAGCGAAGAGGGACTGCGGGAACACGACATAGGACAACACACAATGAGCACAGAGGTGGGGAAACACGGGGAGAGAGTGCGCATAGAGCTTGACGTTTCGGCTAACTGTTTGGAACAGGTAACTATGTTCTGGCCCGGAACTCAGGTTTGCACAGGCTTAAGAAGCCCAGGAAGCTCATCAGCGACAGGTGAGTAGAGTGCTGATTGATTGCCAATTGAATGCAGCCGCCTGCTGCAGCCGGAGTGGCGCGCGCCGGCGCGTCCTTGGAGGTGCGCTCAGCACAGCGCACAGATGACTGCGCACTGAAGTGCGCCCGGGCTGTGACAAAACAGCTCACCGGCGTCACCGCTAACAAAAACTAGTGCACCTAAATGTAAACAAATGCCACGGGTGGATCTACACCTGGCATCCACTGTAATGATACCAAGTACTGTTCTGTCTTGTCTGTTGAATTTATTAATAATATATGTAAAACCAGTGTTTAAGTTCACCTTGGAATTCAACAGTGAGGTGCACTTCCTCCTTTAGACAGCAGGAGGCAGCATTGCCTAGTTTACAGTAATGTCCATGATAGCAGGGCACAACAAGGAGTTCCTTTCAAGTAGACTTTAAGCTAGTTCAGTGACGATCGCAAACGTTTTCATCTGCTCGAATCTCATGCCAAACAAAGTATCATCGGTATGTATTGTTGAGTAGTATGCTAATATTTGATTGAGTTGTATTATTTGTTGGTTGTGATGTAATTTGGGACGTTTTATGGCCAAAAGTCAGTCCTGCTAATTTTCGGAATTCATACAGTGAAGTGAATGTTAGCATAGTAAGCTAGTTTGCTATAAAGCACTTATATTACCAATTTTGTGGCATTTATTTGTCCATTTAAGTTCAATACACAGCATAATGCACGTTTTATCGTAATGGGATTGTGTGTGTGTAATAAGGCTGTGTGTGCATGTCTGTAATGTAAGCATCCTTTCTGCTTGTATGCTTTCAGTTTACCCTTTTTAGGGTCAATAAACCTGTGGACAAGAAGACGTTTTTCAGAGTGTTTGATCAAGAAAAGGTGTTAGGGTAAAGCCAAGATATTTCTACATATCGAGGGCGGCACAGTAAACGATGTCTTTAACGCAGAAGATAAGACAGCACACACAAGAACAAACAATGGATTGCACAGAAAGCTCATTACGGACAAAATCTACCACTTCACGTGCTTCAACGAGGTCAAAAGCTTCCTCCACCGAGGCTGCAGCTACCAAAGCACGCGCAAAAGCAGAGGCAGCCAAAGTACGTCTGTCTTTTGCACAAAAAGAAATGACACTCAAAGTGGAAAAAGCACAACTGGACGTGGAAAAAGCACAACTAGAAGCTAAGATGGACATGCTCTTACTGGAGCAGGACGCAGCAGCTGCACTCGCCAAAGTGGAGGTCTTGGAAGCCGCTGTGGAAGGAAGTGATCGAAGCAGCTCCTATCTTCACATCAAGCAGTTGTTTGAACATTCAGTTGACACATTAGAGCGCACAAAAGAATACATAGCCACTCAGGCCCAAGAGCCAAGTCAAATAAAAGTTGAATCACCACACCAACAGCCATCGTCATGGAATGAAACACAACATTATAAACCACCAGATGTGAACTCCATTCAACACTCACATCTCCAGACAGAGCACAATAAACACAGAGTTGGGTTTGTTTCTACCCTACAACAAATGACGACACCTTCACAGCCAGAAGTCACATCAGTCATCAGTCCATCTTCAAACAACATACGAGACAATCACCAAGATTACAAGTCAGGCTACAGTTCTCCTTTGCATTCAAAGTCCAGCCGTACACCTTGTCAGCCTGTCTACGATCAAGGGAATGTGGCAGACTTCGCAAGATATCTAGCTCACCGTGAGCTAGTCACAACGAGTCTGATAAAGTTCAGTGACCAGCCATGCAGTTACAGGGCATGGAAACAGTCCTTTGTGAACTCAGTCAGAGGCCTCAACATAACGTCCAGTGAAGAAATGGATTTGTTGGTCACGTGGCTAGGGAAGGAGTCAGCTGAGCATGCAAAACGCATCAGGGCTGTCCATGTCAACTCCCCAGACAAAGGCCTAAAAAGGATATGGGACAGACTGGAAACCTGTTACGGCGCACCCGAAATGGTGGAGGATTCACTCTTTAAACGGATCCACAGCTTCCCTAAAATCATCAACAGAGACTATTCAAAGCTCCATGAGTTGAGTGATTTTCTCATAGAATTGGAGGCAGCCAAGGAAGATGGAGACCTGCCTGGCCTTGCATATTTGGACACAGCGCGTGGGATAAACCCATTAGTTCAAAAGTTACCATTCAACCTCCAAGAAAAGTGGCTCAACGTTGGCACAAACTACAAATTACAACACAATGTAACATTTCCCCCCTTTTATGTTTTTGTTGACTTCATTGGAAAACAAGCTATAATTAGGAATGACCCAGGCTTCAAGTTTGCAGGTCAAATTGACACCTCAAAAGCAGACAGAGTCCAATGGAAGCAGATCCAAAATAGAGAAGTCTCAGTTCATAAGATCGATTTCCAGTCTACTGCCCCTCCTATTAATGACAAGCAATACTTTGAAGCTGATGATCCTGAGAAACAATGCCCAATTCATAAAAAACCTCACATGCTCCATAAATGTCGGGCCTTCCGTGCAATGCCGTTGGAACAACGCAAGGAAGTCCTGAAAGAGAATGGCATATGTTTTAAGTGTTGCACATCCACTCAACATATAGCAAAAAACTGTAAATGTATTACCAAGTGCACTGAGTGTGAGAGCGCAAAGCACATTTCTGCACTTCATCCTGGACCTGCACCATGGATCCAGGTCCAAACCCCCCTGACACAGCTTGGCGGGGAGCAAGACTCAGGACCTTCAACTGAGGTCAGTGCTCGATGTACAGATGTATGTGGTGGCGATCAAAGCTACAAATCCTGCTCAAAGATCTGCCTTGTTAAAATATATCCTAGCGGCCGTCCTGAGAAATCCCTGAAAGTTTATGCAATCATCGACGAGCAGAGTAACAAGTCCCTTGCTCGTTCAGAGTTCTTTGAGATCTTCAACATTCAAAGTCCTTCATCTCCATACACACTCCGAACCTGCTCTGGAGTGACGGAAACCACTGGGAGAAGAGCTTCAGGCTACAACATTGAATCCATGGATGGAAAAGTGTGCCTCACTTTACCAAGCCTCCTGGAATGTGATGATCTACCTAACAACAGATCAGAAATCCCAACACCTAATGCTGCAGCCAACCATACTCACCTCAAATCAGTTGCTAACCTCATCCCAGAGCTGGATCCTAACGCGTCCATCATGCTTCTCCTTGGGAGAGACATCATCTCTGTCCACAAAGTGCGCAAACAGGTTGATGGGCCACGCGATGGTCCCTATGCTCAAAAACTTGACCTGGGATGGGTGATCGTTGGAAATGTATGCTTGGGAGGTGTTCACAAGCCGACCACAGTGAATAACTTCAACACCATTACAATTGAACAAAGGCGTCCCACAGTCTTTACACCTTGTCCTAACGTGTTTCAAGTCAAGGAGAGACATGGCCAGTTTCAAAACCCTGAATACTCAAAGGTAACCTTCACAAAGAAATGTAAGCAAAATGACGTGGGCGCTACAGTGTTTCGGCAGACCAAAGATGACAACAAAGTCGGTCCATCCATTGATGACATCACCTTCCTGCAAATCATGGAGAGGGATTTGAAAAAGGACATAACCAACAGCTGGGTAGCTCCGCTGCCATTTAAGACTCCAAGGCCCAAGCTTCCTGACAACAAAGTTCAAGCCTTGAAGCGTTTTTCCTCTTTGAGACGCAACTTCGAAAGAAAACCAGTGATGAAAGAGCACTTTTTTAGCTTCATGGAAAAGATCTTTCAAAATGAACATGCTGAAATAGCCCCTCAACTCACATCTAATGAAGAAAGATGGTATTTACCAGCCTTTGGTGTTTACCATCCCAAGAAACCTGGGAACATCCGTGTGGTGTTTGACTCCAGCGCCCAATACAATGGTGTGTCACTAAACGACGTGCTGTTAACTGGACCCGACCTCAACAACACCCTTATAGGGGTACTCCTCAGGTTTCGCAAAGAAGCTGTAGCCATAACAGCAGACATTCAGCAGATGTACCACTGTTTCTTACTCAGAGAAGAAGACCGCAATTATCTCAGGTTTTTATGGTCCAGAAACAACAACTCATCTGAAGACATCATGGAATACAGAATGAGGGTCCATGTCTTTGGAAATTGTCCCTCTCCCGCAGTGGCCATCTACTGTTTAAGACAGTCAGTGAAAAATGCAGAGCCCGTTGTAAAGCAGTTTGTCAACCGTGACTTTTATGTAGATGACGGGCTAACGTCACTTCCCTCCGTCGAAGCTGCAGTGAAGCTGCTCAAGAGGACGCAAGAGGTTCTGTCAGACTCAAACTTGAGGCTTCACAAAATCGCCTCAAATAAAGGAGAAGTTATGAACGCTTTCCCATCTCAGGACCATGCCATCAACTTAAAGGACCTGGACTTCACTTCAGATATCTTGCCCATGCAACGTAGTCTGGGACTTAACTGGGATCTAATGTCAGACACATTTACCTTTCAAGTAGCTGATGAGCAAAAGCCTTTCACCCGCAGAGGTGTCTTGTCAACTGTCAACAGCATCTATGATCCCCTAGGATTTCTTGCCCCTGTCACCATACAAGGCAAACTGATCCTGCGTGAGCTCATGGAGAACAACGGAGATTGGGATGCACCTCTTCCTCAAGAAATGGAAGAGACATGGTCAACGTGGCGATGCTCATTGAAAGATCTCAGCAATCTCCACATCCCAAGAGTTTACACACAGGCCTCTCCTACAGCGGTGTCAAAAAGAGAGATAGTCATCTTTTGTGACGCTTCCACAAAGGCAATTGCAGCAGTTGCATACTTAAAGATAACAGAGAAAAATGGAACCAACCACGTGGGCTTTCTCATGGGAAAAGCCAAGCTTACGCCCTTGTCAGAACAAACTGTCCCTAGACTTGAGCTTTGTTCTGCAGTATTAGCGGTGGAGCTTGCCGAGCTCATCACCTCAGAGATGGACATGGAGGTTGACATCACTTTCTACAGCGACAGCAAAATCGTTCTTGGTTACATCAGCAATGATACTAGACGTTTTTACCTGTATGTAAGCAACCGAGTTCAACGGATAAGAAGCTTTTCTCACCCTGAGCAATGGAAACATGTCTCCACTGAAGCAAACCCTGCAGACATAGCCACAAGGTCTGTGTCAGCGAAACACCTGTCCAGTACCACCTGGCTTTGTGGACCAGCATTCCTGAAGAACGCTCAGAATGACCAGTTTCAAAAGGGCCCTTTTGAGTTGTCTGACCCCTCTTTGGATACAGAGGTCCGCCCGCATGTTTCAACATTGAACACCACTGCAGTAATCAAACACCTGGGTTCTCAACGCTTCTCCAAGTTCTCCAGTTGGAGATCATTGATCCATGCCATTGCTCGTCTCACTCACATTGCTCGCCTCTTTCAAAAGAATCCTGCAGTAAAAGCTAACGGCTGCAAAGGCTGGCATCATTGCCACTCAGCAAATGCTGTTGAGGAACTTGCACATGCTAAGAAAACCATCATTCGTGCAGTTCAAGAAGACATATATGCTCAAGAGTATGCTTCCATCAAAAATGGTAAAGGGCTTTCCAAAGACAATAATCTCAAAGCCTTAGACCCTCTCATTGATGCCGATGGTCTGCTAAGAATTGGGGGTCGCATAAAAGAAGCCAAACTCTCTTTGGAGGAGAAATCGCCTCTCATAATCCCTGGCAAGCACCATATTTCCACGCTTCTGGTCAGGCACTACCATCAGAAAATACAACACCAGGGCAGATTATTCACTGAAGGTGCTTTAAGAGCTGCTGGATTTTGGATTGTTGGTGGTAAAAGACGAGTCAGCAGTGTGATCTATGGATGTGTTAAATGCCGCAAACTTCGCGCTTTGCCTCAGACTCAAAAGATGGCTGATCTTCCAGCTGATCGCCTGTCCACTGAACCTCCATTTACCAACGTTGGGCTGGACGTTTTTGGACCTTGGACAGTGTCTGCACGTCGTACACGAGGTGGCCTTGCACAAGACAAAAGGTGGGCCGTACTATTCACCTGTATGAGTGTCAGAGCCGTGCACATAGAGGTCATTGAATCATTAGACACGTCATGTTTCATCAATGCCTTAAGGCGTTTCCTTGCTATCAGGGGCCCAGTGAAATTAATTCGGTCCGATAGAGGCACCAACTTCATAAGTGCATGCAAAGAGCTCAAGATTCCATCCAACATTGATAACACATCTGTAGAAAAGTTTTTGTCCGATCAAGATTGCAGATGGATGTTCAACGTGCCTCACGCATCTCACATGGGTGGGCCATGGGAGAGGATGATTGGTGTGGCAAGAAGGATCCTTGACGCCATGTTCCTGCAGCTTGGGACCTCAAAGCTGACCCACGAGGGTCTCTCCACACTTATGGCAGAGGTGACTGCCATCATCAATGCCAGACCTCTTGTACCAGTGTCCACCGACCCAGATGACCCGCAAATACTCTCACCAGCAACACTCCTCACACAAAAGGTCAGTCCTTCAACTGCTCCCGTAGGCGACTGGGTAAAAGATCTCCACAAGCAACAGTGGCGTCAAATCCAGCATTTGGCTCAAACCTTTTGGAACAAATGGAAGAAGCAATACCTATCCACACTTCAGCCACGGAGGAAGTGGCATTCACCCCACCCTAACCTCCTGCCTGGAAGTGTAGTGCTCCTCAAAGATGACCAACTGAAGAGAAACCATTGGCCTTTAGGACTAATTACACAAGTCTTCCCAAGCAAAGATGGCAGAGTTCGCAAAGTGGAGATAAAAGTCTCCAGAAAGGATGGGACCAAAGTGTTCCTGCGGCCGGTCACAGAGACAATCCTGCTTATGGCACCAGAGAAGCCATAGTATCCTTTGGGACAGTTTGGTAGTGGCGGTTTAATCCGCCAGGCGGGGAGTGTTCTGTCTTGTCTGTTGAATTTATTAATAATATATGTAAAACCAGTGTTTAAGTTCACCTTGGAATTCAACAGTGAGGTGCACTTCCTCCTTTAGACAGCAGGAGGCAGCATTGCCTAGTTTACAGTAATGTCCATGATAGCAGGGCACAACAAGGAGTTCCTTTCAAGTAGACTTTAAGCTAGTTCAGTGACGATCGCAAACGTTTTCATCTGCTCGAATCTCATGCCAAACAAAGTATCATCGGTATGTATTGTTGAGTAGTATGCTAATATTTGATTGAGTTGTATTATTTGTTGGTTGTGATGTAATTTGGGACGTTTTATGGCCAAAAGTCAGTCCTGCTAATTTTCGGAATTCATACAGTGAAGTGAATGTTAGCATAGTAAGCTAGTTTGCTATAAAGCACTTATATTACCAATTTTGTGGCATTTATTTGTCCATTTAAGTTCAATACACAGCATAATGCACGTTTTATCGTAATGGGATTGTGTGTGTGTAATAAGGCTGTGTGTGCATGTCTGTAATGTAAGCATCCTTTCTGCTTGTATGCTTTCAGTTTACCCTTTTTAGGGTCAATAAACCTGTGGACAAGAAGACGTTTTTCAGAGTGTTTGATCAAGAAAAGGTGTTAGGGTAAAGCCAAGATATTTCTACATATCGAGGGCGGCACAAGTACAATATTGTATTTAGTCGATACTACTATGATTACATCGATATTTTATATCGTCTCAAAATCTTTTTTCCATCCATCCATCCATTTTCTACCACGTGTCCCTTTTGGGGTGGCGGGGGGTCGCTGGAGCCTATCTCAGCTGCATTCGGGCGGAAGGCGGGGTACACCCTGGACAAGTCGTGTTTATAAACAAAAATATGTCCCTGGACACATGAGGACTTTGAATATGACCATTGTATGATCCTGTAACTAGTTGGTATCGGATCGATACCTACATTTGTGGTATCATCCAAAACTAATGTCAAGTATCCAAGCAACAGAAGAATAAGTGATTATTACATTTTAACAGAAGTGTAGATAAAACATGTTGAAACGGAAAATAAGCAGATATTAACAGTAAATGAACAAGTGGAATAATAATTTTTACAGCTTGTCCTTTGTAATTTTGACAAAATAATAGAATGAGAAATGACACAATATGTTACTGCATATGTCGGCAGCCAAATTACGAGCCTTTGTTTGCTTACTTATTACTAAAAGACAAGTTCTCTTGTATGTTCACCATTTTATTTAAGGCCAAACTTGTTCTTTAATTGTAAGAAACATATGTTTAATGTACCGTAAGATTTTTGGTTAAAATAAAGCTAATAATGCCAATTTTTTTGTGGTCCCCTTTATTTCGAAAAGTATCAAAAATTATCGAAAAGTATCGAAATACATTTTGGTACCGCTACCGGATATAGTATATAGTATAAAACGTGATAAAAATATATGTACATGTACAACGTTAATTTTAGTTATTCTCCAGTGTGAATGCGTCAAAAGGTGGCGTTTTACCTCAAATCCTCATACCATTTTAGTTTTTGCTTTGTTATTGTCAATAGTGCTGTATGTGTGTGTGTGTGTGTTTTCTTCTCTTCTTCTACTGTTGTTTGTTTTGTTTTGTTTTGTGCAGCACTTTGTGTTTGCCACTTGCCTGTGCATGAAAAGTGCCATATAAATAAAGTGATTTGATTTGAATTGATATATACTGAAACGGTGGAACCTCGAATAACGAACCCCTCGTTGTACGAACTTTTCGATTGACAAACCACAGACCTAATTAAAAATATGCTTTGCTGTCCAAACCTTGTTTCAGCGTATGAACATTTCCTCCACCTGTTTTATGCCTGGCAGCACAGACCTTGTGAGTAAGTAAGTACCGTACATTTTAATTATGAAACCCTTTTCGCAGACAATTATCACAAAATTATATACATGACAAAGGTGAATTAAAACAACAATTGAGTTACAACAACAACAAAGGCAACATCATAAAAAGGATTTTTAAAAAGTGGATACAAAAAGTTATTGCACAGTGCTGCTTTATGTGCTTTTTCAAGTGTTTTTTTAGCATTTAAAAAAAAAAAAAATCTAGTTTTACTAACTTAATATGAGTCCATAGAAAGCAATGGACAATCGAAGTGTAGTTTGAAACTTTTAAAGTTAAAGTTAAGTTAAAGTACCACTGATAGTCACACACACTAGGTGTGGTGAAATTTCTCTGCATTTGACCCATCCCCTTGTTCCACCCCCTGGGAGGTGAGGGGAGTAGTGAGCAACAGGGGTGGCCGCGCACGGGAATAATTTTGCTGATTTAAGCCCCAATTCCAACCCTTGATGCTGAGTGCCAAGGAGGGAGGTAATGGGTCCCATTTTTATAGTCTTTGGTATGACTCGGCCGGGGTTTGAACTCACGACCTGCCAATCTCAGGGCGGACACTCTAACCACAAGGCCACTGAGCAGGGCTTTAGATTTAGAAAGCGATTTAGAAAGCATCCACAGCTTTGTCAACACTGCCCTCCCCTTCGCTGCTCAACAAGAACATTTTTGGATTTTATTTTTTATTCCTAATCATTGTAGCAACCTGGCTGTTAAAGTTAGGGAGTTTTGTGATTTCAAACTGTGAGTGCACCGCAGGGCTAGCGACAGTGTGTGTGCGTGTCGGAAGGGCGGCTGAATTCGAGGAGGACAGTTCAGCGAGTTGTTTTAAATTTGTTATTAAATAAAACGTTGATCAATGTTTGATATATAGTACTTTAGAGTGCTTCGTTTTGTGTTCAAAGTGTACAAACTTTTACTAAAATATGGACTTTTGTCAAGGCTGGAACCCATTATCCATGTTTACATTGTTTCTTATGGAGACATTTGCTTCAATATACAAACTTTTCTATTCACAAACCCTGTTCAAGAACCAAATAATTTCGTAAATGGAAGTTCCACTGTACATGATAGTCACTACTTTACACATTAGTAGAATGAAGGAATTAGGGCACACTGCATCCTGGCAATCTGTCAGTACCGTAATTTATTAGTGGTCATAGAAAAAAAAAATTACATTTTTAGATTTTTTTTGTGCATCATGTTGAACTTTTATTTCTCCAAAAAAGTTGACGTTGCATTACACAGGACTTCAACTATTGCTTTAATTTACTCATTGTGATGGATGGGCTCAATTGTGTACATGAAACAGCTGCCATAGATGCAATGGGGAAAAAGTGTGTGTGTGTGTGTGTGTGTGTGTGTGTGTGTGTGTGTGTGTGTGTGTGTGTGTGTGTGTGTGTGTGTGTGTGTGTGTGTGTGTATTCTGGCAATGCTTACTTAATGGTGACATCGCTCTGTTTACACAGTCACCTTTAGGGGACCTCTGACGGTATGGGGACAAAAAAACAGGTCCCCTAAAGGGAAACCTTTTTAAATGATAGTCAGATCCATTCTGAAGATGCCTAAGTGATTTTTAAGCTTTGGCCCATAAAACATGTTTACAGGGAAATTTGGGTTACTTTGTTTACGTGGTTCAAATATTGGTAAAAGAGAAAATGTATTTTTTTTAAAAAGTGAAACATTTGTTATCCTGGCATTAATAGTGCTGTGATTCTGTATGGCAGGGGTGTCAAACTCAAATACAGAGTGGGCCAAAATTTAAAACTGAACAAAGCCACGGGCCAAGGGTGAACAAATTAACCTTTAACGTACTCTACGAGCTATCGTCACGTCCGCTTTTCATCCATTCTAACATCGTTCAGACACAGTCACAAGATATGTGCGGCTTCTGTACGCACACACGAGCGAATGCAACGCATACTTCATCAACAGTGATACAGGTTACACTGAGGGTGCCAGTATAAAAAACTTTAACACTGGTAGAAATACACGCCACACTGTGAATCCACACCAAACAAGAATGACAAACACATTTCGGGAGAACATCCACACCGTAACACAACATAAACACAACAGAACAAATACCCAGAATCCTTTGCAGCACTAACCCCCCCCCCCACACACACACACACCTTGTAGCGTCCCGGAAGAGTTAGTGCTGCAAAGGGTTCTGGTTTGGTGTGGATTCACAGTGTAGCGTATATTTCTAACAGTGTTAAAGTTTTTTATTCAGTTACCCTCAGTGTAACCTGTATTGCTGTTGATGAAGTATGCGTTGCATTCTAATGTGTGTGCGTGCAGAAGCCGCACATGTTATGTGACTGGGCCAGCACTCGTTTCGCTGGCTGGCTGGCTGGCGTTTGGAAGACTCCCGGGAGGATCAGCGGGCCAGCTTTAGTGTTAATTTGATATCGCCTTAAGGGCCAAGTGAAATTACACGGCGGGCCAAATTTGGCCCGCGGGCCAGAGTTTGACACCCATGCTGTATGGTATCCATCCTTAGTTAAAACTAATATATTTTTCCAAAAGCAAAATCTGGTTTAGTGTTCCTCAGGCTGACATTTTCATACAGCATGATTATAAAACATTATTACCTTAAAGTATGATTCACATTCAGAATTTTCCATCCTTCTATATATGCTAGTTGGAGTTGCAGACAACTTCATTACTGCTAAATAGCAGTTTTCAGTAATGTCACAGAAGATGCAGAATTTGCTTTAACATTTAAGTGGTGAAACTTCCTATAAGAGGACAGCTGTAGTGCTGTATTCTGAGGATCATGTCATATTAAATTTGGACTTTTTTTTTTTAATTTTTAATGGTCCTCAGTAGTCACGTACAAATTATGCAAAGTTATTTAAATTTGGTCCCCATGAACCATATTAACTCTTTTTCCCCAGGGTCCCCAGTAAGAATGATCAACACATTCTCATAGTCATTCACATTGACGTCCCACTGGGGTGAGTTTTCCTTGCCCGTATGTGGGCTCTGTACCGAGGATGTCGTTGTGGCTTGTACAGCCCTTTGAGACACTTGTGATTTAGGGCTATATAAATAAACATTGATTGATTGATTGATTGACATTACTTCATCAATCCAGAGATTTAAAGACGTGTGTGCATGTGTGTGTGTTTGCATGCATCTTAGTGTGTTCTAAGTAGCACTCGTGAGAAATGGCGGAAGAGCATCTACTGCAACAGTTTCCCCCAGCAGGCCACGTCCTGTGAAATGGTGCGTCATGTTGATGACACAAGCAACACAACTTTGGAGCCACCTGCCTCTCTCTAATCCACTGCCTGCACCTGGTGGATGATGCAGAGGCAGGGCGAGATATCACCAGCATATTTGTGTGCAAAGCTTTTAGTGTTTAAAGCAAAATAAATCGCCATTTTTACGGGAGATTTACACCATTCTCATATCTGTCAGAACATGTCAGAACCGTAAGTACTAGCCTGCAGGTGCTTATCTTAGTAAAAGGTCCGATACATTTATGCTCGCTGTGCATACACATACTCTATATAAAGTATATACAGTGCATCTGGGAAGTATTCATAGCGCTTCACTTCTTCCACATTTTGTTATTAAGCAGCCTTATTCCAAAATGGAATACATTCTTTTTTTTCCCCCACAAAATTCTACACACAATACCACATAAAGACAATCTGAAGTTGTTATTTTGATTTGACAAATGTATAAAAAATAAAGAAACAAAAAAAAAAATCACATGTACATAAGTATTCACACTTTGTTGGTGCACCTTTGGCAGAAATTACCGCCTTAAGTCTTTTTGAAACTTGGCACACCTATCTTTGGGCAGTTTTAGCCCATTACTCTTTACCCATTCTTATTTGCAGCACCTCAAGCTCAGTTAGATTGGATGGGAAGTGTTGATTTTCATTCATGGATGTCTCTGTACATTGCTGCATTCATTTTAGTCTAGTCAGGGAGGTCAACAAGAACCTGATGATCACTCTGTCAAAGCTACCGCATTCCTCTGTGGGGAGAGGAGAACCTTCCAGAAGGACAACCATCCCTGCAGCAATCCACCAATCAGGCCTGTAATATATAGTGGCCAGACAGAAGCCATTTCTTTGTAAAAAGTTTGCCAAAATACAGCCTAAAGACTCGGAGACCCTGAGAAGCCAAATGATCTGGTCTGACAGAACAAATATTGAATATTTTCAGCGGCAGGAACTGGGAGACTAGTCAGGATAGAGGGAAATATGAATGCAGCAATGTACAGGGACACCCTGGATAAAACCCAACGTTTCCATCCAACCGAATGGAGCTTGAGAGGTGCTGCAAAGACGAATGGGCAAAGAAGAGTAGGTGAAACTGCCCAAAAATAGGTGTGCCAAGGTTGTTGGTATCGTATTCAAAATGACTTGAGGCTGTAATTGCTGCAAAAAAGGTGCATCAACAAAGTGTTGAACAAAAGTGGTGAATACTTATGTACATGGGATTTTTTAAATGTTTTTGTAAACGTCTCTTTGCCGTGAGGGTTCTCCTGAGTCCGAAAGATCTTCCGTGAGCCCGGTAGACTGTTTGAATACAGACTTGTTATTTTGCCACAACGGTCTGGATTGCTTTTCAGCAGTATGTTTTAGGCGTGTGTCTCTCGCTTTCTCTCCAGCTCCCAACTCCAACCCCGTGTCTCGTCTCGGCTGCTGCTAATAAAGGCGACAGGTGATTAGATAACAAAGGCCATCCACTCACCTGTCGCTGTCTTCAAGGCCGGTCCTTGCACACCCTGTTCCGCGGCAGGACCGCAGGCCACGCCCCCCTCCACAGTTTTATTTTCCAAAAATTTGGAAAGAAAAAAAAAAATATTTACATTGGCATTATAGATAGATAAATAGTTAGTACTTTATTGATTCCTTCAGGAGAGTTCCCTCAGGAAAATTTAAATTCCAGCAGCAGCGTACAAAATTGACATCAAATGTAAAAAGTGAAAAGTAAATAATGGGGGTATAAATGGAAACAAAATAGAAAAATATTACATTAGAATAAAAATAAAAAGCAACAATGAGAATAAAAATATAACAGTAAAATAAGAATATAACAAGAGAAACTAGGCAGTAGTGACCACGTTATGAAAAATTATTGCACTGTTATTGTTTTGCATTCCCTGTGGGATATTATGGGGTATTTTCTGTAGAATTTTGAGGACAATAATGAATTTATTCCATTTTGGACTAAGGTTGTAACATAAAAAATGTGGAAAAAGTAAAGCGCTGTGAATACTTTCCGGATATCATTTTGGGCCATAAAAAACCTACTATATGAGTTTGTTGCATGCACGCGCGTGCGTGCGTGCGTGTGTGTGTGTGTGTGTGTGTGTGTGCTTGCAAGGAGCTGGTTTAATGTGGACCACAGATTCAAAGGCAAAGGCAAGTTTGGCAGTAAAACAAATATTTTATTTATGAAGAGTGTAAAAAACAGAAGGTGCTGGCTGCCGAAAACAAAATAAAAACGCTGCAGAAAGGAAATGCACAAATTCACTGCCACAAAATGTAATAACGGTAAAATAAGAAAATGAAAAAAAGGAAGGACTGCAAGAGCAGAGTAATGATCATGGGAGGAAAGCTGGGGAGTTGCAACCATAAGCATATGATATAAGACTACGCAAAACAGTGATTAGGTTTACACAATAAAGACGTTGCAACAGGTGGAAGAAAAAAAACCTATAGCAGCACTGGAAGGTCTGGTCATGGAAGGACGACATGTGGAACATGAGGTAAACTGATAAAGTAATAATTTTGTCGGAAACCCAAAATGCAGGAAACAGGAGAACAAACGTGTCTTTATTGTACTCAAAACAAGGAGGAGCAGTCATGCATCCAAAAGGTCCTCAACATAAGTACAATCCTCGAGCACTGAGGAACAGGCGAGGCAGGCATAAATAGCAGTCTGATTGGCAACTGCAACCAGGTGTGCCGGGCTGCCGATCAGGGACAGGTGAGGGAAACGAGCGCTCAGAGGAGACATGCAGGAAATGGCAATCAAACAAGCGCGCTGACAGGAAATAAGCACAAAACAAGGAAACACAAACAGAAGTGAAGTGACAGATCGTCACAAATATAAGTTAGATATTGGGTTGCACTATGTAAAAGCGCTTTGAGTCACTAGAGAAAAGCGCTATATAAATATAATTCACTTCACACTCGCTTCACAAATCTGGTGTTTTCCTGTGACTGCCGCAGTGCTTATGAACCTCATTAATAGTAGAGAGGCTGCTCAAAGTTAGAACAATCACAAAGTAAAAATCAGAACTGATGGAAACGTAACGGGACCGGTTAGTACCTCAACTTATGAGCACATTGCGTCCCGTGACCGAGCTTGTAACTCAAAACACTCAGATCTCAAATCAGCTCTGCCCATTGAAATACAATTAAATACATTTAATCTTAGCTTGCTCCTCCCAAAACACCACAATAAAAAAATAATGAAAAAAACATTTTTTAAATATAAAATATTGTTAGAAAAACATAGCGACAATAGATTTATAAATGATGTATTTTTATTGCTCAGCATTTCCATTGAAGAGCAGACTTTTGTAGATATTTCCTACGGGCTGCTTATTCATCGTGTAACAATAGCAACTAGGAAATCGTGGTTTATGTTGCACGTGGACGAATTTGTGGGACGGACCGCACAGGTCTGAGATGATGATAAGGGATATGAGTATCTGTGTTCCAAAGGTAATGCTCGACAGTCCAGTTTGTCGAGTCAGGACTAGAGTTGTACAGTATACCAGTATTAGCATAGTACCGCGATACTAATGAATCATTTTCGGTACTATACCGCCTCTGAAAATTACCGGTTTTGGCATCACAACTATCTTCTTTCATTTTTTAAAAATGTATATTATGTTTATAAACTCAGGAAATATGTCCCTGGACACATGAGGACTTTGAATATGACCAATGTATGATCCTGTGACCACTTGGTATCGGATTGATACCCAAATTCGTGGTATCATCCAAAACTAATGTAAAGTACCCAACAACAGAAGAATAACTGATTATTACATTTGAACAGAAGTGTAGATAGAACATGTTAAGAGAGACATTAAGCAGATATTAACAGTAAATGAACAAGTAGATTAATAAATATAATTAAATCATAATTAAATTATCCCCTCAACTCCCCCCAAAATGGATTAACTCGCTGGAATAAAAAAGACAATATAACATACATCCATAAAAGTGGGCGCATGTGGAAAAGTGCAATATATTTATCTGTACAGTAATCTATTTATTTATTTATTTATATATATTTATATATATTTATTTAGTTTATATATATATATATATATATATATATATATTATTTATATATATTTATTTATTTATATATGCACCTTATTGCTTTTTTATCCTGCACTACCATGAGTTTATGTAACGAAATTCCGTTCTTATCTGTGCTGTAAAGTTCAAGGAAGTCTAAGTCTAAGTCTATAATTCATTTTCTACCACTTGTCTTTAATCATTTTGACAAAATTATAGAACTGCATAAGTCAGCAGACTAATTAGGAGCCTTTGTTTGCTTACTTACTAATACAAGACAAGTTGTCTTGTATGTTCACTATGTTATTTAAGGACAAACTTGCAATAAGAAACGTATGTTTAATGTACCTTAAGATTTTGTGTCAAAATAAAGCCAATAATGCAATTTTTTGTGGTCCCCTTTATTTAGAAAAGTACCGAAAAGTATCAAAATAATTTTGGTACCGTTAGTACCTGGTGTCGGGACAACGCTAGTCAGGACTAGACAGAACAAATTGAAAAAATTCAAACACCGCATCTGCAGCGTATACATTTTTTCATTGATACATGTCCGTCATTTAGACGTTTGTGGATACACTTCTTGTAATGCGGACTAACAAAGCTGTGGCAGCGCTTATTGCCAGTCAGGCTCCTACCAGGTAGGACATATGTTTAATGGTTTGTTTATCTGATTAGTTCGTCCACCTCCTCTCCTTCGCACTAACTTTCTTAGCTCCGATGTGTTACGACAATCGGGTCGATCACTGAGCGGCGTTCAGACGTGCATGTCAACGTTCTAATCAAATTTCATGTTAGTTTCTTGCGTTAAACAACAACTTGTAACTATATTAATAAGTAATTGTTGCTCAGATATTACTTCAACTGATGGTGGGTTGAATGTTACGTTGTGGTCACATGGTTATGCATGGATCGTTCTCCCAGGATGCAGACGGAAACTCCGGAGGCAAGGTGCAGGTGAGACAATGATTTATTCTCATAAATCATACAGGATATAAACAAAAATCCAACAAGCGTGCCAATAGCACTGGAAGCTATGGAAAAGCTAAAGGGAAAGCTTAGCATAGAACCCAAAAAGCAAATAAATGGCGAAGCTTAGCTCAGGAATCAAATAAGGTAACGCGTGTAACTTGTTGCAGAAGCAAACAAGACAGCCAGATTGTGGCGAAAAACAGGTATAAATAGCTCTCTGATCAGTGCCCAGGAGCAGGTGAGCGTCCCAAACACTAATCAGAGGCAGGTGAAACTAATCAGCATTCATCAATCAATCAATCAATGTTTATTTATATAGCCCTAAATGGTAACCAAAACACAAACCGAGGGGTGCTGAAACAGAACTAAGGTAGTCAAAAACTAAACAAAACATGATCCAGGAAACGGATCATAACATTGGGCTCGTAACTCCAAATAAAGCATAACAAAGAGCTCAAATTACTCGAAAGTTGAAGTACCCCCATATTTGGATTATTTTGTCCGTTCTCTCACGGCTCATGGGCAATCCCTCATGCCTTCTGCCACAAACTCGGCTGGCACCTCCGGGGACTAATGAGAACAGCGGACCCGAAGATCTAGCGCCAGAACGTAGTCCACTCCCGTAGTAAGCATCCCGTCCCTGGCTTCCCTCCTGCATACTTGATCTCTCTCTGTATCTTCCCAGTTCCCGTGTCTTATGTCCTTTGTGTCCCCTGCAGTGCCTTTCCTGTTTCCTGTGATCGAGATATGTGCCTCGACTCCTCTCTGGATTCTGGACTGCCTCCCTCGATCCTCGACCCCTGCTTGGACACGGGACCCTGCTTCTCTCCAGCCCCCAGCCGCTTGCTTGCCTACGGACTGCCTTCTTGCCTTGCCCCTCTGGTCTGACAGAAGATTCATCCAACACGCACATACAACAAACTCTGGTATCATGTCCATTGTTAATTCTACACATCGTTGTGCACCAAACACTTAGAGTAGCAAGGTTCCAAGGTTGGATAAACCTATTGAACTGATTTTGGCTTTGGTGTCGTGTCCTTCCCCCGCCGTACGTAACACGTTCATCCAGAAGTAGATTTGTGATGTCATGGTTCTCCACATCAAACTCCCAGAACCATGTTGCAATGCTGGAACAGAAACCGTTCCCACAAAGTTGAAAGTAAATGTCAACAATGTGCTTGTAAGAATTAAGTCACAGGTGGAACTAAGAGGTGCATCCCAACCCCTGATTGATCGACTTATTGATGAAGAGGTGTGTCCCAGTACCTTTGTCTATTAAATCCACTGCTGACTCAGTTTCTTTTCACATGTAGCGTGTTTTAAGTGGTTCATAAAATCCCATCTATATCACCAACCAAGCAGTAAGTGGTAGTTGTTCCATGTCTTGAACAAAAGAATTGCCCCCTAGTATTTTATTACTGAGCATGGAGGTCAACCAATGAAAATGTTCACTTTCTCTTTACCAGATTTCTGCTAACAGAGTGAGGTAAGATGCATGTTCAAAGTACTCCTGCACTCTAATCAAATTTTGAGTAATATCCCGAGCAGGTATAGCACGGAACACTTAAAGGCCTACTGAAATGATTTTTTTTATTTAAACGGGGATAGCAGATCCATTCTATGTGTCATACTTGATCATTTCGCGATATCGCCATATTTTTGCTGAAAGGATTTAGTAGAGAACAACGACGATAAAGGTCGCAACTTTTGGTCGCTGATAAAAAAAAGCCTTGCCTATACCGGAAGTAGCGTGACGTCACCGGAGGAAGGACTCCTCACATTTTCCCATTGTTTACAATGCAGCGAGAGAGATTCGGACCGAGAAAGCGACGATTATCCTATTAATTTGAGCGAGGATGAAAGATTCGTGGATGAGGAAAGTGAGAGTGAAGGACTACAGTGCAGTGCAGGACGTATCTTTTTTCGCTCTGACCGTAACTTAGGTACAAGGGTTCTTTGGATTCCACACTTTCTCCTTTTTCTATTGTGGATCACGGATTTGTATTTTAAACCACCTCGGATACTATATCCTCTTGAAAATGAGAGTCGAGAACGCAAAATGGACATTCACAGTGACTTTTATCTCCATGACAATACATCGGCGAAGCTCTTTAGCTACTGAGCTAACGTGATAGCATCGGGTTCAAATGCAGATAGAAACAAAATAAATAAATCCCTGACTGGAAGGATAGACAGAAGATCAACAATACTATTAAACCATGGACATGTAAATACACGGTTAATAATTCCCAGCTTGGCGAAGCTTAACAATGCTGTTGCTAACGACGCCATTGAAGCTAACTTAGCTACGGGACGGCGGCGGCGGCGGGCGTTGTAGCTTTCGACGACACCCAGGCCGCCATCAGAGTCGGCAAGAAACATATATTTCCCCAAAGTTACGTACGTGACATGCACATAGCAACACGCACGTACGGGCAAGCGATCAAATGTTTGGAAGTCAAAGCTGTACTCACGGTAGCGCGTCTGCTGTCCATCTCCTGGTTGTGTTGCTGTAGTCCGTGGAACGGGACCTCACAGAGCTATGATAAAAACATTAGCGCTCCACCTACGCCAGCCAGCCCTCATCTGCTCGTCAACACCCGTAGTCACCTGCGTTCCAGCGATCGACGGAAGGACGAAGGACTTCACCCGATCATCCGTGCGGTCGGCGGCTAGCGTCGGCTGCACGTCTGCTATCCAAGTCAAAGTCCTCCTGGTTGTGTTGCTACAGCCAGCCGCTAATACACCGATCCCACCTACAACTTTCTTCTTTGCAGTCTTCATTGTTCATTAAACAAATTGCAAAATATTCACCAACACAGATGTCCAGAATACTGTGGAATTTTGAGATGAAAACAGAGCTTTTTTGTATTGGATTCAATGGGGTACCAATACTTCCGTTTCAACGATTGACGTCACTCGCATACGTCATCATATATAGACGTTTTCAACCGGAAGTTTAGCGGGAAATTTAAAATTGCACTTTATAAGTTAACCCGGCCGTATTGGCATGTGTTGCAATGTTAAGATTTCATCATTGATATATAAACTATCAGACTGCGTGGTCGGTAGTAGTGGGTTTCAGTAGGCCTTTAACATATACAATGCAGTTATTCTCACATCAACGTGGACCGAAAATAATACGTTACAGTAATCGAGACGGGACGTAACGAACGCGTGAATAATGATCTCAGCGTCGGTGGTGGACAAAATGGGACGAATTTTAGCGATATTACGGAGAAGAAAGATGAACGCTCTTAATGTGTGACTCAAAATGTATATGCTAAATGGGACTTGTATAGTGCTTTTCTACCTTCAAGGTACTCAGAGCGCTTTGACAGTATTTCCACATTCACCCATTCACACACATAATTACACAGGAGCAAGGGTGAATTGTCTTGCTCAAGGACACAACGGACGTGACGAGGATTGTGGAAGCCAGGGATCGAAACCAGCAACCTTCAGGTTAGAAGCCCACAAAAACAAAGATAGCATTTAGCTTTTGAACTATAATGACTGCTTAGTGAGTCAGTGGAGAGTAATTGATACAAGTTGTACACTGACTACTCTAAAGTGCAAAACCCCAAACCAGTGAAGTTGGCACATTGTGTAATTCTTAAATAAAAACAGAATACAATGATTTGCAAATCCTTTTCAACTTATATTCAATTGAATAGACTGCAAAGACAAGATATTTAATGTTTAAACTGAGAAACTTTTTTTTTTTTTTTTTTTTTTTTAAATAATCATTAACTTAGAATTTAATTGCAGCAACACATTGCAAACAAGTTGGCACAGGGGCGTTTTTACCACTGTGTTACATGGCCTTTCCTTTTAACAACACAGTATACGTTTGGGAACTGAGGAGACCAATTTTTGAAGCTTTTCAGGGGGAATGATTTCCCATTCTTGCTTGATGTACAGGTCTGGACTGCAGGCAGGCCAGTCTAGTACCCGCACTGTTTGACTATGAAGCCACGCTGTTGTAACATGTGGCTTGGCATTGTCTTGCTGAAATAAGCAGGGGCGTCCATGATAACGTTGCTTGGATGTCAACATATGTTGCTCCAAAGCCTGTATGTACCTTTCAGCATTAATGGTGCCTTCACAGATGTGTAAGTTACCCATGCCTTGGGCACTAATACACCCCCATACCATCACAGAGGCTGGCTTTTGAACTTTGTGCCTACAACAATCCGGATGGTTCTTTTCCTCTTTGTTCCGGAGGACACAACGTCCACAGTTTCCAAAAACAATTTCAGACCACAGAACACTTTTCCACTTTGCATCAGTCCATCTTAGATGAGCTCAGGCCCAGCGAAGCCGACGGCGTTTCTGGGTGTTGTTGATAAATGGAGGATTTGCAAATCATTGTATTCTGTTTTGATTTACGATTTACACAACGTGCCATCTTCACTGGTTCTGGGTTTTGTATATCCGATATATCCATTTCTATTGTTTGTCCCTTGAGAAGATATTGTCATGTCTTTTGGATCATGTTTTGTTTTGTTTAGTTATTGGACTCTTTAGTTTCTGTTTACTTTCCATTGTTTTTGTTTCCATGACTACTCATTGGTTTCACCTGTCATGCATTTGGACTCACGCACCGGACTCATTTGGACACACGCACCTGTTGTAATCATGTCACTATTATTTAAGCTTTCAGTTGCCAGGCAGTCGGCCTGGCGACATTATCATAACTCTGATCCCTCTGCGCACTTCATGCCATGATTACTCCTGTTACCCATGCTATCACAGTTTATGCTTCATGCCATGCCAAGTAAGGTTTGTTTTTTCATGTCACATTTAGCGAGTTTTTGTTCATGTCACAGTTTTTTGCCCAAGTGCTAGTTTTTTTTTTTTTTTTTTTTTTTTTTTTCTAATTTTTTTTTTATAACAAGTGCTAGTTTTTGTTTCACTAGTCAAGTTTGTTCTCCGCCTGTGTGCGCGCCTTTAGTTTTGTTTCTTTTGTTAGTGTAAAAATAAATATGTACTTACCTTCACGCCATGTCCAGTCCAACTTTACTTGCATCTCGGGAAAACAAACAACCCGTAGTCCACGTCCTGACAGATATACCGTAATAAAAATGTTTGCTGCAAGGTGAGAGGTTATAGGAGCAATATTCACATTGCGCTTGTCGTCCCGTCAGACCAAGACGCTCTTAAAGCATCGACGTGTTTTTAGCGGTTTGAGGTGAGATGTCCTTGGAGCTTCAGCCATTGATTCACCGAGCGTACTCTTCTTTTATGAGAGCAGTTATCTTGGAGGACTTTTCATTGAAGCCACAACGCCAAGATCAGATTAAAGAGCCATGGGGTGGAATGTTAATGTCGAAAGCTGAATGATTACGTTTAACGGGAAAACATGTCTAAGACTCAGGAGCAAGCACTCAAATAAAACTGGGAACAAACTGAACATAATGTCCATTAAATGTAAGGTCTATGAACAAAATGTATTTTGTTACAAATTCACCTTAAATGCACTTTCTGGACTCCGACACGTTTTCTTTTTTCTTTTTTTGTGTGCGCTTGGAGGCCCTTCACCTCTGAACTGATCTGTCAAGTCCATAATAATTTCTATTTTTCTATCCATCTTCCATGTCATCTTCAAGCAATCCCAGGTGGGAAAGAACCCCCGGCTTGTGAGTCTTATCTTGCTAAGGCACAGCTACAAGATAGACAGCCACTATCTTGACTTCCTCTACGGGGCACCTTTTATCTGCACAAACATCGTCTAGAATATTTTGAGGAGAGTTACCATCAAAATAATGAATGCAAATATATGAATGTCCATATTGCCTTCAACCTTACCCTGTTTTAGATTTCCTTTAATTTATTTATTTTTAATGAAAGTTTAGTAGAAGTTGAAACAAGTTGTATATTTTTAAATGAAATAATCAGACAACTATTAGTTGATCTGCCGTCTCTTTTCTGCTCTACTCCCCTCTCCTGCGTGGAGAGGTTATTAGGTGACCACAGATGATTCGCTAGCTGTTCAAAATCGGGACCCGGGGTGGACCACTCATCTGTGCATTAGTTGGGGACGTCTCTGCGCTGCTGACTTGTCTCCACTCAAGATGATCCCCTGCTGCCCCCACTACGGAGTGGACTCTCACACTATTAACTAGATCCACTCGACGTCCATTGCATCGGCCGCCCAAGGGGTGGATCCCCACATCTGCGGTCCCCTCCAAGGTTTTCTCATTGTATCCCATTGGGTTGAGTTTTTTCTTGCCCTGATGTGGGATCTGAGCCGAGGATGTCGTTGTGGCTTGTGCAGCTCTTTGAGACACTTGTGATTAAGGGCTATATACATAAACTTTGATTGATTGATTGATTGATAAAACACTCGAATGTGAGTATCGTGATTGTATGTGTCAGTTGTTGGTCTTCCATCTACTTTCTGATTTAACCTGCTTAGTATTTGTCATGTCTGTGTTAATCATGTTTTTGTTTTGCTTGGTTTTTGGACTCTTTTTTTTAGTTCCTGGTTTCACTTCCTTGTTTTGTTTGGTTTCCATGGTCACCCATTAGTTTTCACCTGTCATGTCACGCACCTGTTTCACGTTTTGAGTCGCGCACCTGTTTTCACTGATCATGTCACTATTTAAATCTCTCATTTTCTGTTGGTCTTTCTGGCGACATCACATTCACACTCCTGCCACTCTGTTCACGCTCATGATCCATGCTGCTCTTTTTCATGCTTTTTCCTCATGCCAAGTAAGTTTTGTTTAATAGTTTTTGTGCCCTTGTGCAAGTCTTTTGTTTTGTATAGCCAAGTTTTCTACCTCCACTGTGAGCGCCTTTTGTTTATTCTTTTTTTTATTGTTAAATAAACATGTATTTAAATTCACGCCTCACACGCGCCAATTTTCCGTTGCTTTCTGGGATAACCAACCACGCCAGGGACCAAGTCCTGACAGTATTCTGAATTATGACGTCTGTACACTCTTTTTAAGTTTGTCTCCATTGTTTTGATGTAAGTCTTAAACCTTGTAATATGGAGAGAAACATGTCTTTCTATTCAACCAAACAAAACATGGATTTGCAACCAAAAAAACATTTGCAAACAAAAATAATTGATTTGAAATCAAATAAAAACATTTTCAACAAAAAAAAAGGTTTACCGTACTTTTCGGACTATAAGACACAGTTTTTTCCATAGTTTGGCCGGGGGTGCGACTTATACTCAGGAGCGACTTATGTTTGAAATTATTTACACATTACCGTAACATATCAAATAATATTATTTAGCTCATTCACGTAAGAGACTAGACGTATAAGATTTCATCGGATTTAGCGATTAGGAGTGACAGATTTTTTGGTAAACGTATAGCATGTTCTATATTTTATATATAGTTATTTGAATGACTCTTACCATAATATGTTACGTTAACATACCAGGCACGTTCTCAGTTGGTTATTTATGTGTCATATAACGTACACTTATTCAGCCTGTTCACTATTCTTTATTCATATTAAATTGCCTTTCAAATGTCTATTCTTGGTGTTGGGTTTTATCAAATACATTTCCCCAAAAAATGCGACTTATACGCCAGTGCGACTTATATGTTTTTTTCCTTCTTTATTATGCATTTTCGGCAGGTGCGACTTATACTCCGGTGCGACTTATACTCCGAAAAATATGGTAGTTGCAAATCTGTTTTTTTTTTGTTACAACTTAACTTTAATCTTGTGGGCCTCTTCCGAACAGTATGTTAGAAGTATTTTTTATTGGTCATTATCGCCCAACCTTTAGTATTTGGTATTTTCCCTCTAAATATGGTCACGCCATTACCCGAGACTGGCCATTTAAAGGCTTCTAACATGTTGTTCAGAGGCGGCGTCTGAGAAAAAATGTTTGCAACACAATAACGATTTTTGATCCAAACATTTGTAACCAAAAAAATGCAACAAAAAAACAGTATGGAAAATGAAGTGTATTTCTGGTCTTGTCACCCCCTCCTGGGCAGGAGGGCAACACGGTAGTGCGGCTGGATCAAAAGAAACTTTGCTGAACAAAAAGTTGCTTTATTACAAGCGAGCGTTTTTAAACAGGTCTGCAGTACCCGGGGGAGTCTAGGTCAAAAGATTTTTTTTTTTTTTTTTTTGTCATAAAAAAATACAAACATGTGTCCTTACGGACTGTATCCCTGCAGACTGTATTGATCTATATTGATATATAATGTAAGAACCAGAAATATTAATAACAGAAAGAAACAACCCTTTTGGGCGAATGAGTGTGAATGAGGAGGTTTTTTGGGTTGGTGCACTAATTGTAAGTGTATCTTGTGTTTTTTATGTTGATTTAATTTAAAAAAAAAAAAAAAACATCTTTTTTTTTTTTTTTTTTTTTTTTAATTCTTGTGCGGCCCGGTACCAATCGATCCACGGACCGGTACCGGGCCACTGCCCGGTGGTTGGGGACCACTGGTTTAAATCACCTGCAGCTCCAAGCTTTTCTATCAGAACAGGAGTCTGACCATGGACTTGTGCTTTACCACTCTCAAGTCAGATGGTTGAACCGGGGCAGACTTTTGACGCGCATTTCCGAGCTGCTACCCAGAATCATTGCTTTTCTCCTGACAAAAGGGAAAAACTGTCCCAGAGCTGATCGACACTGAGTGGAAATGGGACCTCGCCTTTTTTAACAGGTGTGACAGAAATTTTAAGCGCCCTCAATTTACAGCTCCGAGGGAAAGGAAATTCAATCTATGACATGTATTCCCTCGTCAAAGCATTTGGAGGTTAAACTGGCGCTCCTTGCTGGACGAGTGCAAAAACAGCCTCCCAGCTGAGAAACCAGCAGTTTCCAACCAAGAAACACAGAGAGCAGAGTTCAGTGTGCGATTTTGTGAGCTTCACCCTCATTTTAAAGAAATGTGCTTATTTCAAATTAATTTTGCTGCCGACATTAATGACACCCTTCCTTCTCTTCAATTTGAAGTGGCTGAGTTGCAGGCCTGCGATGTGCTGAAAGCTGCTTTTGCCCCGACTGTCTCACAGAGTACTACGCCTCCCTGCCAAACCAGACCTACCCCAACATAACAAAGCATGCAATGAATATGGCCACAGTTTTTGGGAGCACGTGTATTTGTCAGCAAACTTTTTCATGCATGAAAATGATAAAAACTCCAACTCCAAAAATCCAAAATGCACATTGTTTACCTGGCTATGTCTCTGCTTGAGTAAAAGATAAGAATGGCGCGACCTTGGCGTGACGTAAGGCATGTTGGCCGCGTTCTGACATCTTGGAGATAATGGACGTTCGATACATACATTGATTTTGGCTGGACCGTACTATAAAACTGGGAGCCATTACCTCCCTGCTTGGCACTCAGCATCAAGGGTTGGAATTGGGGGTTAAATCACCAAAAAATTATTCCCGGGCATGGCCACTGCTGCTGCTCACTGCTCCCCTCACCCACCAGGGGGTGATCAAGGGTGATGGGTCAAATGCAGAGAATAATTTTGCCTCACCTAGTGTGTGTGTGCCTATCATTGGTATTTAACTTTAACGTATTGCAGTGAAACTTGCCAAGGGACATATAAGCAAATATTAACATTGCTGTATGTAAACTTTTGACCCAGCAGATTTGGTCACATTTTCAGTAGAGCCATAATGAATTCATAAAAGAACCTAACTTCATGAATTTTTTTTGTGACCAACAAGTATGTGCTCCAATCACTCTATCACAAAAAAAATAAGAGTTGAAGAAATTATTGGAAACTCAAGACAGCCATGACATTATGTTCTTTACAAGTGTATGTAAACTTTTGACCACGACTGTATATATTTGTAAGGCTCTTTTCAAGAAGGGTTAGGGTTAGGGTCATCATTGAGCTATGCGACTCTTTAACAGAAAATACATACATAAGGTAGCATCTATCAGACACTCTAAAACAGGATTTTTTAACCTTTTTGACTTCGGGGCCAAACTTTTTCACTACAGAGGGGCTTGTGGCCCACTCAAATATTAACACTAAATTATTATTAAATGAAAGAATATGGTAATCCCAAAGATTCTTCTTATTGATTTTTATCAAGACTTAGGTCAAGGTGGTTTCAATACTAATCACATACTGTATACTGCAGAAGAACAAACTCTAAAAAACGAATGTAAAATAAATGTACATACAATAACACATCGATAGAATTAACAAATTCAAGCTAAATTAATAATGAATAGTATATATATATATATGTATTGCCCAAGGACACAACAGCAGTGACTTGGGTTTGACACCTGTGCTATAGTATGCTAAAGTAAAGTAGTCAGTGTACAACTTGTATAGCCATATTGATTGACTATCCACTGAAAATTCAACACAGCCATCATTGTCCAAAGAGCAGGTAGCACAAGTGAGTCGGAGGATCATTGATTCTTAGCTATAATGTAGTCAAGCATACGGAAGCGGAGCATGACAATTTCCCAGCATGGTAATGACTTCAAACACACCTCCAAGATGACAAGTGTCATGCTATAAATGATAAATGGAGCATGTTTTTTCACTAAGCACCTGTGGAGCATCATCAAGCATAAATGGATGGAGGAGCTTTTATCGTTTCAGTAATGTCTAAGACTATTCTAATAATTTGTGCAGCTCTGGTGAAGTTCATGCCCGGGGAAATCAAGGCAGTCCCAGATCACAATGGTGTCGCACTACCAAAAACCGGCAAAATAACCTGCTGAGATCTAACATCCTTTCCGGTGGATGTTTGTTTTTGCTCTATTTCTTTTGCCAGAGTTAGATTTCAGGAAAAAAAAAACCCTGCTATGCACAAAATCTTCTCACAAAGTAACCAACAAAATAAATTATGACTTATTGACTTGCTTATTGACCTAATGTACACTCGGTAACAGTTGCTATGACACTCACTTTTAACGGCATCAGGGTTTTATTTTGCATCTAATTCTGTAAAATGTTTAATTAGGTCAACAATTCAAATAGTGTAGTGATACTAGGGTTGTATAGTACTGCGATACTAATGAATCATATCAGGTACTATACCGCCTCTGAAAAGTATCGGTCCACCACCCCCCCATTACCCCGTCGAAGTCACGTCGTGACATTGCTGGTTTACGAGCAGAGGAGCATGTTCGGCAGTGCACAATCACAGAGTACTTACAAGCAGACACAGTGTGTAGACAGAAAAGGGAGAACGGACGCATTTTGGCTTAAAAAACTAACGATAAAGGTGAAGTTATAACACTAAACGCCCCCCGGAAGAGGTGCTTTAAGACATGGCTAGCTAGCTAGTGGCTAAAGTCCAGCCCCAGTCTGCAGTGTTTTAGCTACTTCTAAATCACTAATCCTCGTCTCCATGGCGATAAATAAAGTATCATCCCTGCAGGACGAGGAATAGCTAAACATGCTTCACTACACACCGCAGCTCACCGGCGTCAAAATGTAAACAAACGCCATTGGTGGATCTACACCTAACATCCACTGTATCAATAGTGTATCTAGTCGATACTACTATGATTACAACAATATTTTATGGCATCACAATATCTTCTTTCGTTGTTTAAAAATGTACATTATGTTTATAAACTCGGGAAATATGTCCCTGGACACATGAGGACTTTGAATATAACCAATGTATGATCCTGTAATGACTTGGTATCGGATTTATACCCAAATGTGTGGTATCATCCAAAACTAATGTAATGTATCAAACAACTCAGGAATAATAAGTGATTATTACATTTTAACAGAAGTGTAGATAGAACATGTAAAACGAGAAAGTAAGCAGATATTAACAGTAAATGAACAAATAGATTGATGATTCATTTTCTACCACTTGTCCTTAATAATTTTGACAAAGTAATAGAATGATAAATGACACAATATGTTACTGCATATGTCAGCAGGTAAATTAGGAGACTTTGTTTGCTTACTTACTATAATAAAAGACAAGTTGTCTAGTATGTTCACTATTTTATGTAAGGACAAACTTGCAATAAGAAACATATGTTTAAAGGCCTACTGAAATGAATTTTTTTTATTTAAACGGGGATAGCAGATCTATTCTATGTGTCATACTTGATCATTTCGCGATATTGCCATATTTTTGCTGAAAGGATTTAGTATAGAACAACGACGATAAAGATTGCAACTTTTGGTATCTGATAAAAAAAAGGCTTGCACCTACCGGAAGTAGCGTGACGTAGTCAGTTGAACATATACGCAAAGTTCCCTATTGTTTACAATGATGGCCGCATGAAGTGAGAGAGATTCGGACCGAGAAAGCGACAATTTCCCCATTAATTTGAGCGAGGATGAAAGATTTGTGGATGAGTAAAGTGCAAGTGAAGGACTAGTGGGGAGTTGAAGCTATTCAGATAGGGAAGATGCTGTGAGAGCCGGGGGTGACCTGATATTCAGCTGGGAATGACTACAACAGTAAATAAACACAAGACATATATATACTCTATTAGCCACAACACAACCAGGCTTATATTTAATATGCCACAAATTAATCCTGCATAATAACACCTGCATGTTTGTTATGCTAGCTCCTAGCTCCTCTGCTAGCTCCTAGCTCCATAGAACACGCCAATACAATTCAAACACCTGATCAACACACACAATCACTCAGCCCAAAAGACCGTTCACCTAACCCAAGGTTCATAAAGCTTATATATTTTTAAAAAGTTACGTACGTGACGCGCACGTACGGTACGGTACGTGTTATGCTAGCTCCTAGCTCCTATGCTAGCTCCTAGCTCCATAGAACACGCCAATACAATTCAAACACCTGATCAACACACACAATCACTCAGCCCAAAAGACCGTTCACCTAACCCAAGGTTCATAAAGCTTATATATTTTTAAAAAGTTACGTACGTGACGCGCACGTACGGTACGGTACGTGTTATGCTAGCTCCTAGCTCCTATGCTAGCTCCTAGCTCCATAGAACACGCCAATACAATTCAAACACCTGATCAACACACACAATCACTCAGCCCAAAAGACCGTTCACCTAACCCAAGGTTCATAAAGCTTATATATTTTTAAAAAGTTACGTACATACGCAAAAAAAAGTTGCGCACATACGGTCAAGCGATCAAATGTTTAGAAGCCAAAGCTGCATACTCACAGTAGCACGTCTGCGTCTTTGTCATCCAAATCAAAGTAATCCTGGTAAGAGTCTGTGTTGTCCCAGTTCTCTACAGGCGTCTGTGTATCGAAGTCAAAAGTCCTCCTGGTTAGAGTCTCTGTTATCCGAGTTCTTCCATCTTGACTGCATCTTTCGGGAATGTAAACAAAGAAGCGCCGGCTGTGTACTGTTGTGGCTGACTACGTTCGATAAATACGTCCATTTCGCACCGACAACTTTCTTCTTTGCTTGCTCAGCTTCCTTCTCCATAATGCAATGAACATGATTGAAACAGATTCACGAACACAGATGTCCAGAATACTGTGGAATTATGAAATGAAAACAGAGCTTTTTCGTGTTGGCTTCAATGTGGAAGGCATACCCGTGTTCCCCGGTCTACGTCACGCGCATACGTCATCCTCAGAGGCGTTTCGAACCGGAAGTTTAGCGGCAAATTTAAAATGTCACTTTATAAGTTAACCCGGCCGTATTGGCATGTGTTATAATGTTAAGATTTCATCATTGATATATAAACTATCAGACTGTGTGGTCGGTAGTAGTGGGTTTCAGTAGGCCTTTAATGTACTGTAATATTTTTTTTGTTAAAATAAAGCCAATAATACAATTTTTTGTTGTCCCCTTTATTTAGAAAACTACAAAAAAGTACAGAAAAGTATCAAAATACCTTTTAGTACCGGTATACCGGTACTAACATATTGGTATGGGGACAACACCAAGTGATACATTGGGTTATGTCTATACTCCCATTATGTCCATCCTGCAGTAATCTACCAGCAGTTTCACCCTTGTGTTTATTTCATACTGGCGCCTCAAAATGTGTCTTGTTGTCATACACTCCTCACAAAATATTCAGAATTGATGTGTGACAATCAGAATGAATCAACTCTCACAGGAATGGGATTGTTTTTGACACAAAGTTGAATCCCCAAGACAAGTCTGGGGTCTTCTTTTTCTTCAGTTTCTGTCAAGCTGTCACACGTACGCGGGAAAGTAATGAATATGAAGTGATGCCCCAGAATGAATGAGATATCAGCCTTTATGTTGGCTGAGTGCCCTGAAGGAGGATATACCTGCAATGAGCCTTTTTATTGCCCTCCTTGCTCCTGCATACCAAACAGGGCCAATTGGGTCCTGGTGCTCGACGGATGTCTGTTTACATTTTGGAGGTTTTACATCATACCAGCGGGCTTATGATCACATTGTAAAGGGCTTCATTTAGCACTTGTAACGGCTGGTATGGCACAAAGCATTGAGGAGCACGGGGGGAAAAAATGATCTACTAAAATCCAAATAACAAGTGCTAAATTACGAGAAAACTATACAATTGCATGTACTATAAGTGGGAATGTTGCGGGGGATCTACTAAGGCTGTGTGAACAATAGGTACGTACAAAAGTGGTGCAGTTCGCCCTATTTAAATTAAATTGTTGGGTATATACCGGCTGTCACCATGGATACAACCACTCCCCTCCCAATAAATGGCATCTTTTGATCCAACCTGTGGCATTTCCTCATGTTGTTGACATCTAACACAGAGTTATAATATTTACCACCTTTTCTAGGCTATATTGACCCACAATCTAGACAAAAAACCCCACTTTTGTGTTGAGATGATGGGTCTAGAACAGGGGTCGGCAACCCAAAATGTTGAAAGAGCCATATGGGCGAGGGCGGACCTACGTCACTTCCGCCTACCAATCCCTTAGCAGCCGGTCGCCATATTGAATTCGTTGAAAACAAACCAGCTCACAGCGAACACAGCATTGACAGAAAAAGCATTTAACGAGGTTTCACGGCATTTTAAACTGTTCTGAATGGCGTATGATTATGTAAATAGTCTTTCCAGTGAGGCTAGGTTAAGATACGAGTTAAAATATTCTGTAGTTGGATTAAACGACTGCCCTTACCGCCTTCCAGCAGATGCGTGGACTGATAATCCTACACAATGGCCGGACGTGGAATTTGGAAATCTATATGTCTACCTTACAAGCGCACCAGGTATATTATTTCATATCTATAGAAAGCCGATTCAAATTTAAACGAAACCGGTTTTCGAAAATAGCCTATACAGGCTATAGACTATATCAGGGGTCACCAACCTTTTTGAAACCAAGGGCTACTTCTTGGGTACTGATTAATGCGAAGGGCTACCAGTTAGATACACACTTAAATAAATTGCCAGAAGTAGCCAATTTGCTCAATTTACCTTTAACTCTGTTATTATTAATAATTAATGATATTTATGTTTGTGGAAACACTGATCATCTTAATGATTTCTCACAATAAATATATATAGAAACAGATAAATATCAATATGCAACACTTTATTTTTATATTTTCTCTAAGTGCACATTTTTCAAATTGAACATTTTCAAATGATCACTTCTAAGACAGTCTTGTGAAATCACAATATCCCATTTTAACTAGCTAGCCACTAACATTTTTTAACAAATCATGAATTACTTTGCACCATGTTTGTACAAATAATAACTCATGTAAAATACACAAGTAAACTCTCAAATTTTTAAATCATGTCACACTTTGAACTGGACACCAAATCTGTTATCTGTTTCTCTGTCAGTTAGTGGGAAGCCTGGCATTGCATGCTGTTAACTAGTGTGTTGTACTCTGGTGTGTAACTTGACACTGCAACTCTGAGTGAGTCTTGCAGATGTGCATCAGTGAGGCGTGTTCTGTGTTTGTTCTTGATGAAGTTCATGTCAGAAAAGGCTGATTCACAAAGATAAGATTTTTCCTCATTGTTTGCGGAACCTTCTTAATCTTTTGGACATATTTTCACAGCAATCTGGCCTTAAGCTTAATTATGATAAATGTAAAATGTTAAGGATCGGAAATCTAAAGGGAACGTCCTTTCGAATGGAATGCAAAGTGCCTGTTTTGTGGACAGATGGACCAGTTAACATACTTGGTGTTGTTGTCCCAGAAAATCTGGAAGATCGAGGCTTAGTAAATTATGATAATCGACTAAGAAAGCTGGACAAAATTATGCAATTATGGAAAGGGAAATACCTAACCTTGTATGGTAAAATGTCTATTGCCAACTCGTTAATTATTCCTCAATTTATTTATTTGTTTTTGTCATTACCAGCTCCATCACAAAACTTTTTTAAGATTTATGAGCGGAGGGTCTTCGATTTTGTCTGGAACGGCAAACCAGAAAAGATTAAAAGAAAGGTTTTGTACAAAGAGTATGAATATGGGGGCCTGAAACTTCTCAACCTTGAAGCTATGTGTCTGTTTTTAAAAGCATCAATTGTTCCAAAGATGTATTTAAACATTGAGTGGTACACAAATGTCCTGTTGGACAAAAAACATGCACTGTATCAAAAGAAATGGTATCCTTTTTTACAAGTGATCCCCTCCCAGAGAGTCTGCTGGGAAACATGGCGGGGTTCATAAAGGAAACAATCCACTCATAGTGGTGTTTTCAATTTTATGTGCCAGAAAAAAGAGACAATATTTTGCAGCAGTTAATATGGATGAACTCTAATATTGTAATAGATGGAAAGCCTTTCTTTTGGAAAAATATGTTTGAAAGAGGAATCATTTTTGTCAATGATATTATCAATGAGAATGGTAAAATTATGAAGTATGATGAATTTAGAGCTATGTATGGTGATGCTTGCTCAAGCTTTTCATTTTATCAACTAACTGGAGTAATTGGGAAAAGATGGAAACAAATAATTAATTATGGAACTACTAAATTATTAGTTTGTAAACCTCTAATAAGAAATTCTAGTTGGCAAAAAGGAACTAAAATAAATAGAAAAATATATAATTTTTATTTAATAAAGAAATCTTTGAAGGCTGCCTCATACAACACAAATGGAAAATGGGAGGACTTTTTTGACCGCCCGTTGCCATGGGATGCCATATTCAAACTAATCTATAAAACCACTATCGATGTGCAAAATCGTTATTTTCAAATTAAAATTATTTATAACTTCTTACCCACAGGGAAAATGTTAAAATTATGGAATATGACAGAGTCAGATGATTACCGATGTTGTTGTCAAGAGCCTGAATCCACCCTACATTTGTTTTGGTATTGCCATATTGTGTCTTTGTTTTGGGTGGAAGTTGAAAAAATGTGTTTAAGGATTGGTTTGTTTATGAAGCTTAATGTGGTTTATGTTATTTTAGGAGAGTTCATTGACAATCATGATTTAGTCAATTTAATTATAGTACTGGATAAAATGTTTATTTTTAAGGCCAAAAACAGATATTCACTTAGTATTACTTTCTTTAAAACATTTATTCAGTATTTTCTAACTTTAGAAAGTTACATGGTTGAAAACGATAATGATGCCATAAAACATTAAAAAAAAGATGAGAAGTCCTCAAAGGCTTATTTTGAAAGTATAATTATGTTTATAGATTATATGATATCTGTTGTTGTGTTCCCTAATTTGAGTGACCTGGACATAATCTGGACTGTACATAAATGCTTATTTTGAAAATGTAATTTTGTTTAAAAATTATATGCAATCTGTTGTGTTCCCTTAATTTTTTTCTGTGTACATGAATGAAGGTGTGTGTTGCTGAGTCCGACTTGGACATTATCTGGACTGGGCCTGGTTTAAAAAACCCTTTAAACAAATCTAATTTCATTGACAACCTGGTCTGTTGAAGATAAGGCCCTTTTTTAAAAAATAAAATAAAATAAGATAAATAAATAAAAAACATTTTCTTGGATAAAAAAGAAAGTAAAACAATATAAAAATAATTACATAAAAAATAGTAATTAATGAAAATGTTAGTGGACCAGCAGCACATACAATCATGTGTGCTTCAGGGACTGTGTCCCTTGCAGATGTGTTGTCTATGTTGTGGGAACCAGAATATTGGTAGCAGAAAGAAATAACCCCTTTTGTGTGAGTGGGTGTGGATGAGTGTGCATGGGGGAGGTTGTTTGGGTTGATGCACTGATTGTTATGTTAGTGTTATAATACAACTAAGAATGACGACAGACACCAACTCTAGTTGACTCTTTACTCGGGAGCTCCTGAACTTCCTGTCTCACCCCCAAAAGGGTCCGTGGTACAACACACTCAACAACAACCATTCCTTTACAGAACACCTCCCCCTTAAGTTTGACCTCTTCTTCAAAGCCAATGGTTATCTAAAATTATCTCTTTAAATGCCCCCCTTGACATTACCTAAACATTTGCCGTATGAAATCTTACTTACTTATATCTTTCTGTAAGACACACTTAGTGCATAAACATATATCTTATATAAACTGTATAACCCTGAAAATCAATATTACTTTTTCTTTTCAAACGATCAACTTACATCCCATAAACTTCAAGCACATGAACAGTATGAATCAGATTACAATCCTCTTTCCTTTCTGTTTTTTTTTTTTTTTTTTTTCTTTCTCTTTTTTTTTTTTTCACACACACCACATTGTCTCAACAGTCCTAAAGATCCAGACGTCTAGGAGGGCATGAGACTCGGCCTGATGCTGTGATGTACTTGTTAGATGCGTCTGTATCAGTATTTACGTGTCTGTTTGTTTCTGTAGTGGTGCGTGCAGGTGTGCTTGAGTTACCTGGCTCTGGAGTGTGCTCTGGGGTGTTCTCAGTGTAGTCTTGTGTGTCAGGCGTCTGTGTGTTGTGAATTGGGCGCATGTGTGTGCGATTACGCCTAAGTGAGCCCTCTTCAGTGTTGATAATGTAGGATCTCGGTGTAGACGCTTTCTGCACCACTGTCCCGTGTTTGTTTTCTTTCGGCAGCCAAACCTCTTGGCCTGACTGCAGCTGCGGCAGGACCCGGACTCTGTGGCGCTGGTTGTACCGGCGCTGCTGTTTCTCCTTCGCTCGCCTTTCCTCCTTCCGGAACTGCCTAATGCCTGGCCACCGAGGACGAAGTGCAGCGGGAACTTGGGGAATGTCAGAGCGGATCTGTCTCCCCATTAGGAGTTGTGCTGGAGAGTAGCCACTCTCCAGCGGCGTGGCGCGGTTTGTCTGCAGTGCCCTGGCCTTGTCGCCGCCTCCTTTCCACAGCCCTTTGACTGTGGCAACAGCCCGCTCCGCCTCGCCGTTGGCCTGTGGGTATCTGGGGCTGCCGGTGACGTGAGCAAATCCATATGCTCTGGCGAAGGTCTGGAACTCTGAACCGCTGTACTGCGGCCCATTGTCGGAGAAGACCGTCTCTGGTGTCCCATGGCGACTGAAGACGTCCTTGAGAGCAGCCACTACTGTCTCCGCAGTAGCTACTTCGAGGTGTGCTACTTCTATGTAGCGTGAAAAATAGTCCACTACTAGCAGGTATGTACTATTTTTCCAAAAGAACAAGTCCGTGCCGACACGTTGCCAGGGTCTCTCCTGCACTGCTGTCGTCAGCAGCGGCTCTCTCTGCTCTGCACGATGCTGTGAACAGGTGTTGCAGTTCTCCACCATCTGTCTGATGTGGCTCGACAGTCCTGGCCACCAGACCGCCTGGCGGGCCCTAGCTCGGCATTTAACGACCCCTTGATGCCCACTGTGTAGCTGCTGTAAGACTTCCCCCCTCAGCTCACCTGGAATGACGATGCGTTGGCCTCGGAGGAGCAGCTGTCCATTCATGGTGAGGTTGCCTTTTTCAGGCCAAAAGAGAGCCAGCTCTTGGGGCAACGCATGTCTCTCAGGCCATTCAGTCTCACAGTATCTGATCAGCTGCGCACAGATTGGGTCGGCTTTCTGCTTTGCTGCGATGTCGTTTAGACGGTGCTCTGTAGCGGGGAAGCTCTGAGTGACGGCGTCCAGGAACACTTTGACCTCGGCCTCTTTCTCCTTTTCCTCCGCCGTGAAGGTGTGTTGGATTGGGGCCCTGGATAACGTGTCCGCTGTTATCAAGCTCTTCCCCGGCACGTGCACGATATCGAAACAGAATCTCAGAAGCCTCAGCCTGAACCTCAGCACTCTCGGTGGGAGTTCGTCGAGAGCCTTGGTGCTAAGCAATGGCACTAGGGGCTTGTGGTCTGTCTCCAACCTGAATTTCAGTCCCAGCAGGTAGGAGGACAGACGCTCACACGCCCACGTAGCTGCCAGAGCTTCCTTTTCAATCTGAGCGTAATGTCTTTCGGTGTCTGACATACCTCTTGAGATGAAGATGATTGGTCTCCAGGCTCCGTCTGACTGCTGCTGGGTGAGGACACCCCCGAGACCAAAGGATGAGGCGTCCGCCGACACGCACGTCTCCGCTGTCGGTGAGTAGGCAGCCAGCACCTGTGTGGAGCTGAGCTCCTGTTTGAGTCTTTTGAAAGCCTCTTCTTGTGGCGCTTCCCAGCACCACTCGTTCTTTCCGCACAGCAGGTCTTTGATTGGGCGTGTGTATGACGCGAGGTGCGGCAGGAACTTGCTGAGGTAGTTGGCCATCCCCATGAGTCTCTTCACCCCCTCGACGTCCGTCGGTGCAGGCATCTCCTGTATGGCTTTGATCTTTTCGATGTCCGGTGTCACACCATCCACGGAGACTCGGTGGCCCAGGAAAGTGATGCTGTTCTTGCTGAACTCACACTTCTCCCCATTCAATGTTAGTCCCTCCTCCTGGAGCTTCTTCAGGACCTGACAGAGTCTCTCGTCGTGCTGGGTCTGGCTGTCCCCGTAAACCAAAATGTCGTCCGCGTGACACACTGCGCCTGCGCAGCTCTCCAGCATCTGCAACATCCGCCGCTGAAAGTGTTCAGGTGCAGAGGAAATCCCGAACGGCAAGCGGTTGAACGCGTACCGTCCGAACGGGGTGATGAATGTCGTCATCAGCTTACTTTCCTCTGCTAGCGGGATTTGCCAGAAGCCGGAGGTGGCGTCCAGCTTTGTGAACGTTTTCGCCCCGGCCAGCATGCCCAGGGTGTGGTCGACAGCGGGGAGGATGTATCTCTCCCTCTGAACCCACCCGTTTAAATGGGTTAGGTCTACGCACAGCCGCATCTTGCCGTTGGGCTTCGGCACTACGACTAAGCCAGCACACCAGGGTGTGGGTTGTGTCACCCTGGAGATGACACCCATGTCGACCATGCGATCCAGTTCCTTCTTGACTTTGTCGCAGAGGGGAAGAGGCACGCGGCGTGGGGAGGACAGAGCGTAGGGGACTGCATCGGGCTCCAGGGCGATGGTGTAGGGCTCCTTTAATTTCCCTAACCCGGTGAACACAGTGGGAAACAGCGCTTTAAAGTCCTTCTGCTGTGTTTCCACTGTATCAACACGCCGCACCAGATCGAGGGCCTTGATCGCTGGGAGGCCTATCAGAGGCTTGGACAGTCCATTGACAACATAAACATCCTGTCTGGTTGTTTTGCCCTTTGCCGTCAGACCCCCTTTAAAACATCCTTCAACCTCAAGTCTGTGTTGCCCTGGGCCATACAGCACTTTTCTTGACTGTTGCAGTGCCCCGTGGATTTTTCTGAAGTAGATACTGCTGGGAATCGCGTTGACAGCAGCCCCCGTATCCAGCTTGAACGCCAGCTCTCGTCCGTTCAACTGTAGCATTCCGATCCATTCATCCTCTCCCTCTGAGCTCACTTCGCCCAGGAACGCAAACTCAAACTCCTCCTCCTCACTCTGTATGATGTCGTGCACACTTTTAGCTGACCTGCATATTTTGGCAAAATGTCCTCTTTTGTGGCACTTGTGACACTCGGCCTCACGAGCAGGACACTCTTTCCATGGGTGTTTTTTCGTGTTCCCACACTTGCCACACCCTGTTGTCTGCACTCTTTCCATGGGAGTTTTATTGTATTCAACTTTTCGCCCCATCTGGTTCTTTGTTATTGCTTCTACATGACCTGCTGACGGCTCTGCCCCCCTCAGCCCCGGCTGTTGTTTTTTCACTGCTGCACTTTGCTTGATCTGCGTTATGGCTTTTTCTAGGGTGAGTTCTGCATCTAGCTGTAAACGCTTCGACAGCCTCGCATCTAGGATCCCGACAACTAGTCTGTCCCTTATTAACTCGTCCCTCAGAGTACCAAACTCGCAATGTTCAGCTAACGTGTGCACGGCGGTGATAAAGGACTCCACAGTCTCGCCTGGTTGCTGACATCGCCGGTTAAAGCAGGCCCTTTCATAGATCACGTTCCGTTTACTCACGCAGTGTTTTTCGAATGCTGCCGTGACGTCGTTGTAGGACTTCTTTTGTTCCTCCGTTAGCTGCAGCGCCTTCAAAACGTCCTCAGCCTCCTCCCCCGCCGAGTACATAAAAGCATTCACCTGGAATTCCTGAGACTGCTTGTCCAGTCCAGATGCAATTCTATAGCGATTAAATCGCGTACTCCATCTTGGCCATTCCTCTGGTTTCGAAAAGTCAAATTTACTTGGCGGGAAGTATTGAGGCACTTGGGGCAGCGCTGCTAACTGTTGCTGTTGTTCGTCCATTTTTTTTTTCGTTGTAATCTTCTCGGTTACACTGCTCGTTACTACCGTACCACTAACGTCACTAAGTTTCTGACACCATGTTATGTTAGTGTTATAATACAACTAAGAATGACGACAGACACCAACTCTAGTTGACTCTTTACTCGGGAGCTCCTGAACTTCCTGTCTCACCCCCAAAAGGGTCCGTGGTACAACACACTCAACAACAACCATTCCTTTACAGAACACTGATTGAAAGTGTATCTTGTGTTTTTTCTATGTAGATTTAATTTAAAAAAAAAAAAAAAAAATATTTTTTTTTTTTTTTTTAATTTTTTTTTTTTTTCCTTTTTTTTTAGAACAGGCCCGCGGGCGACTCATCTGGTCCTTACGGGCGACCTGGTGCCCGCGGGCACCGCGTTGGTGACCCCTGGACTATATAGTATGTACCGCATGTTATTTTTGTACAACAACTTCAGCTGTCGAACGTTATAAGGTACAAATTCAACAAGTACAACATTAGCACGGACGGTATAGGCAAGTTGTGGTTAAGAAGGTGGATTTTTGTTCCTTATATTTACCAGAAATGAAGTGATCCGAACACACGACCCGGGACTTTGGGGGACTCCAGTGAGAACCGTCCTCGTTTTCCCGGTGTAAAGCTGCGGGCCATTTGTCTCGTCTCTGTGGGCTTTTATCACGCTTTGGCAGAACAAAATACAACCTTTGTTTTTCCTGTTTCCAGTTGTGGTTAGCACAACCAAAAACAACACAGTTTTTCGGCATTTTGGAGGCAGAATGACGGGTTTAATCAGCGTAGGTCGACAGGTTAAAGAGTAATGGCAACGGTTTGTTTTCAACGCCAGTCTGGTTGCTCTGGCTCGAAGAACCCGTATGTAGCTCAGTTGCCCGGATGTCGGCCCAGCCCCATTGGACCAAAAATACAAAAACAAATTTGTCTGGAGCCGCAAAAAATTAAAAGCCATATTACATACAGATAGTGTGTCTTGATATATAAATGGAATTAAGAGGACTTAAAGGAAACTAAATGACCTCAAATATAGCTACAAATGAGGCATAATGATGCAATATGTACATATCGCTAGCCTAAATAGTATGTTAGCATCGATTAGCTTGCAGTCATGCAGTGACCAAATATGTCTGATTAGCACTCCACACAAGTCAATAACATCAACAAAACTCACCTTTGTGCATTCATGCACAACGTTAAAAGTTTGGTGGACAAAATGAGACAGAAAAAGAAGTGGCATAAAACACGTCCTAGGAAGTCGGAGAAAGTTATACATGTAAACAAACTACGGTGAGTTCAAGGACCGCCAAAATTAGTAGGACAAAACGGCGCTCGCCAAATACTCGAATCGGTGAAGCATGTTTAATATAAACAGTGTGCTTTATAACAATTAGGGAGGTTTGTGTCATGTTTGTCCTCCTACAGAAACCATACTAAAACAAAAAATATATTTTTTCCCCACTCATCTTTTTCCATTTTTCATACATTTTGGAAAAAGCTCCAGAGAGCCACTAGGGCGGCGCTAAAGAGCCGCATGCGGCTCTAGAGCCGCGGGTTGCTGACCCCCGGTCTAGAACGATCCAGATGCAAGAAAATGCATATGCCTATTGTTTTTTATGTAGGAGATATACACTATTGCCAAAAGTATTTGGCCACCAATCCAAATGATGAGAATCAGGTGTCCCAATCACTTGGCCCGGCCACAGGTGTATAAAATCAAGCACTTAGGCATGGAGACTGTTTCTACAAACATTTGTGAAAGAATGGGCCGCTCTCAGGAGCTCAGTGATTTCCAGCGTGGAACTGTCATAAGATGCCACCTGTGCAACAAATCCAGTCATGAAATTTCCTCGCTCCTAAATATTCCAAAGTCAACTGTCGGCTTTATTCTAAGAAAATGGAAGAGTTCGGGAACAACAGCAACCCAGCCACCAAGTGGTAGGCCACGCAAACTGACAGAGAGGGGTCAGCGAATGCTGAAGCGCATAGTGCAAATACTTTCTGCACAGTCAGTTGCTACAGAGCTCCAAACTTCATGTAACCTTCCAATTAGCCCACGTACAGTACGGAGAGAGCTTCATGGAATGAGTTTTCCATGGCCGAGCAGCTACATCTAAGACATACATCACCAAGTCCAATGCAAAGTGCAGATGCAGTGGTGTAAAGCACGTCGCCACTGGACTCTAGAGCAGCGGAGACGCGTTCTCTGGAGTGATGAATCACGCTTTTCCATCTGGCAATCCGCTGGATGAGTCTGGGTTTGGAGGTTGCCAGGAGAACGGTACATTTCGGACTGCATTGTGCCAAGTGTGAAATCTGGTGGAGGAGGGATTATGGTGTGGAGTTGGGGTAGGCCCCTTAGTTCCAGTAAGAGGAACTTTGAATGCTCCAGGATACCAAAACATTTTGGACAATTCCATGCTCTCAACCTTGTGGAGACAGTTTGGTGCAGGCCCCTTTCTCTTCCATCATGCCTGTGCACAATTGCACAAAGCAAGGTCCATAAAGACATGGATGACAGAGTCTGGTGTGGATGAACTTGACTGGCCTGCACAGAGTCCTGACCTGAACCCGATAGAACACCTTTGGGATGAATTAGAATGGAGACTGAGAGCCAGGCTTTCTCGACCAACATCAGTGTGTGACCTCACCAATGCGCTTTTGGAAGAATGGTCGAAAATTCCTATAAATACACTCCGCAACCTTGTGGACAGCCTTCCCAGAAGAGTTGAAGCTGTAATAGCTGCAAAAGGTGGACCGACATCATATTGAACCTTATGGGTTAGGAATGGGATGGCACTTCCAGTTCATATGTGAGTCAAGGCAGGTGGCCAAATACTTTTGGCAATATAGTGTATCATATTGATACATTTCATTTCTGAAAAAACAAACAATTAAAAAACTAACACCACACACCAAAATACATGGATGGATGTTTGGATGGATCAATTGTTTTAGTCAGCCCCTAAACTCATCCAGCAGCTGTACAATTATAAAATGTCATTGCTGAATAGACAATATTGTTGACAGTTTAAATATATTCACACACGGGTTGAAGTATTTTCGCTCTCCATTGTCTGTTTTTGCAGCACAATCGCCTGCTTTCTCACAGACATTTGGGCGTAACTGTTTCATTGATTGAGTTTAGTTTATTTCGAACATGAACACACTTACATTATAATACATCACAAAAAATATCATACAATTTCTCTTACATCATGTCCGAAAAGGAGTAGGAAGAAGCAAAGCATATTTAATCCCACCCCTTTCTCACTTCAGAGCATTTACAAATACAAATGTTCATTTACTGTCTTCTTTTTGTAACACAATTACATCAGTGAATGATTAATACAGCAGTTCTTGCAATAGATAATTGAGTGAATAGATTATTAAAGGCCTACTGAAATGATTTTTTTTTATTTAAATGGGGATAGCAGATCCATTCTATGTGTCATACTTGATAATTTCACGATATTGCCATATTTTTGCTGAAAGGATTTAGTAGAGAACAACGACGATAAAGATCGCAACTTTTGGTATCTGATAAAAAAAAGCCTTGCCCCTACCGGAAGTAGTGTGACATAGTCAATTGAACAGCTCCTCACATTTTCCTACTGTTTACAATGCAGCTAGAGCGATTCGGACCGAGAAAGCGACGATTACCCCATTAATTTGAGCGAGGATGAAAGATTCGTGGATGAGGAACGTTAGAGTGACGGACTAGAATGCAGTGCAAGACATATCTTTTTTCGCTCTGACCGTAACTTAGGTACAAGCTGGCTCATTGGATTCCACACTCTCTCCTTTTTCTATTGTGGATCACGGATTTGTATTTTAAACCACCTCGGATACTATATCCTCTTGAAAATGAGAGTCGAGAACGCGAAATGGACATTCACAGTGACTTTTATCTCCACGACAATACATCAACGAAACACTTTAGTTACGGAGCTAACGTGATAGCATCGTGCTTAACTGCATATAGAAACAAAATAAATAAATCCCTGACTGGAAGGATAGACAGAAGATCAACAATACTATTAAACCATGGACATGTAACTACATGGTTAATGCTTTCCAGCTTGGCGAAGCTTAAAAATGCTGTTGCTAACGACGCCATTGAAGCTAACTTAGTATAACGGGACCTCACAGAGCTATGATAAAAAACATTAGCGCTCCACCTATGCCAGCCAGCCCTCATCTGCTCATCAACACCCGTGCTCACCTGCGTTCCAGCGATCGACGGAAGGACGAAGGACTTCACCCGATCATCCGTGCGGTCGGTGGCTAGCGTCGGCTAGCGTCGGCTAGCGTCGGCTAGCGTCGGTTAGCATCGGCTAGCGCGTCTGCTATCCGAGTCAAAGTCTTCCTGGTTGTGTTGCTGTAGTCCGCTGCTAATACACTGATCCCACCTACAACTTTCTTCTTTGCAGTCTCCATTGTTCATTAAATAAATTGCAAAAGATTCACCAACACAGATGTCCAGAATACTGTGGAATTATGAGATGAAAACAGAGCTATTTTGTATTGTATTCAATGGGGTACCAATACTTCTGTTTCACTGGTTACGTCACGCGCATACGTCATCATACAAAGACGTTTTCAACCGGAAGTTTAGCGGGAAATTTTAAATTGCACTTTATAAGTTAACCCGGCCGTATTGGCATGTGTTGCAATGTTAAGATGTCATCATTGATATATAAACTATCAGACTGCGTGGTCGGTAGTAGTGGGTTTCAGTAGGCCTTTAACTGTGCCAGTTTTTCCGAACATTTCAGATGTGCTAAAAAAAATATACAGACGCAACACAGCGGCCGCAGAACAGTTTTGCGGGTCTAAATTGGCTGTCAAAGTGTACCCTCTTGTCAGATTACATCCTCATTCTTCCACTATCGAGGTGAGACGCATTATTTATGATCTAGAATACATTTTTACGAGCCCCGAGACGAGGAAGCAGCTCACCAGCGGATGATGTTAACATAGCTACATAAACTAGTGATCACGGCGCCTCTAGAAATAGTTTGTCGTTAGCGCTTATAATAAAAACATCACTAATACTTGGTTAATATTCAAGTCACAAAATGTAAATGGAGTATTGTTGGCGCTTTTTGGATGTTTTTTGGGTCATTGGGTTTTATGGGCTGAATAAAAGACCTCCCATTGATGCCATTGTGAGCTGAGTTTTATTTAGGTTTATTTACGAGTTACAATGCATTAAAAAAAAATACATTAGTCGTCATGCATTGTTCAGATTGAACACCTCTCATCCAAGCAGGTTTCATCAGTTCATGCTCACAGCCTTAGGGCTTTAGTCTGAGAGGATGGCGCAGGGTCCAAAGTGTGTATCCTCTAAAAACGGGGACATGCTGAGACAAGGACCGTTTCGCCTGCTTTGTGATGCAAAACGACAGTTGTTAAGATAAAGTAGAGGGAGGCTTCTGCCACTTGTCAGCATTCTATTCAGTTGTATAAATGGTCAAGGGTGCGCCTGAGAGTACAATAACCTGGATGAATAAGAGTGTTCACAGGCTTGAATGTGTATGGCAAGTATGCCTTGCTGGGTTGAGATATAAGCACTGTCTTGGCTGTTGAAGAATATCCCATAGTGTGTTGATCTTGTAGCATCTTTAGGGTCATATTTCACCTGCACTGGGCTGCTGTTCTATCAGTTTAATAGGATTAGACTGAACGTGAGCAGAGGATATAGCTATATACAGCCCACATTTCATTGTGCCACGTAATAATAAACACCAGTGAGTACATTGCATTGGCAGCAGTAAATAACATAACTCTCCATCCATTCAGCCATTTTCTTCCGCTTATCCGAGGTCGGGTTTTGGGGGCAGCAGCCTAACCAAGGAAGCCCAGACTTCATTCTCCCCAGCCACTTCGTCCAGTTCTTCCCGTGGGATGCTGAGGCGTTCCCAGGCCAGCCGGGAGACATAGTCTTCCCAACCTGTCCTGGTTCTTCCCCGTGGCCTCCTACCGGTCGGACATGCCCTAAGCACCTCCCTAGGAAGACGTTCGGGTGGCATCCTGACCAGATGCCCGAACCACCTCATCTGGCTCCTCTCGATGTGGAGGAGCAGCGGCTTTACTTTGAGCTCCTCCCGGATGACAGAGCTTCTCACCCTATCTCTAAGGGAAAGCCCCGCCACCCGGCAGAGGAAACTAATTTCGGCCGCTTGTACCCGTGATCTTGTCCTTTCGGTCATAACCCAAAGCTCATGACCATAGGTGTGGATGGGAACGTAGATCGACCGGTAAATTGAGAGCTTTTCCGTCTGGCTCAGCTCCTTCTTCACCACAACGGATCGATACAGTGTCCGCATTACTGAAGACGCTGCACCGATCCACCTGTCGATCTCACGATCCACTCTTCCCCCACTCGTGAACAAGACTCCAAGGTACTTGAACTCCTCCACATGGGGCAAGGGCTCTTCCCTAATCCGGAGATGGCACTCTACCCTTTTCCGGGCAAGAACAATGGACTCGGACTTGGAGGTGCTGATTCTCATCCCAGTCGCTTCACGCTCGGCTGCGAACCGATCCAGTGAAAGCTGAAGATCCTGGCCCCACCATGTTCAATACAGGATGTGCTATGCTTTGGGTCAGTTTCTCTTGAATTTATCGAAAGACACCCAAAGATAACTCATGTGTTTTTAGTATTACAATATCAATCAATGATTCCATCAATGAATCCTCTTCACCCTTTTCTAGAGCATAGGACAGCCGTGGTCTTCCCCTCCTTCTCTTCCCAGAGGGTTCGATTCAAGGGCAGCTCTGATGATGGATGTTGGAGATGTGGCCAATCCATCTCCAATTCCTTCTTCTGATTGGAAATTCGACTAACTCCTGACCTGTTTTACTAGAAGTTCTTGAATACTGATGTTCTTCGGTCACCAAATTCCCAAAACGTAGCTTATAGTGAATGAAGGTCTGGAGTTTCTTGATGTTGAGTTGTTTCATGGCCCCACGTTTCACAGCCATGTAGTCGGATGGATTTAACGTCGGATTCAAGGATCCGTAATTTGGCTTTGGTGGAAAAGTTCCTGGACCTCCAGACTGGATTTAACTGTGCAAAACGCAGCCTTGTCCTTCCCTATGCTTGCCTCCACATCCTTGCTTGCCACTCCATCATTGCAAATGACACTTCTGAGATAGCTATAACAAAAATGGATGAAATATTGTTTTTAAATGTGTTAATATGGTTTTGAAAAATGCATTTACTGCAATCGAAAATGTACTATACTACACTTTTATATTATCTATATTTGCTGTGTTTATTTCTGATCTGTACATTGATATATACGTTTATTTTTTTATGTAGTCATCCTCTTATTTTGCAGGGAACAAATGTAACCCGTGGAGTCCTGCACGTGCTTTTTTACCAATGGAAGGTGGCCAAGAGTATCATCGCACAATCAGACCAACAGACAAATCTGCAGTACTGTTTCCATGCAGCATTAACAACTATTAAATGTCTAAAAAGATTTGCCTAGTACCATTTTGATAATTTATGCCACGTCTGCCTGTGAGATCTTCACTAGCACTCTGTTGTTTTACAAGATGAACTCTAAAAGGCCCGTTTGTACATCAATCTGCACTTTGTGCCTCCACTTTCTCTTTAATATGATGGAGATCAGCGATGATAAAGAAGCACAAACACAAGCTCTTATTGCAAACACATAAAAGCTCATTATGACTCATGATGAAATGCAGCTTCTCATTTAGGGTCTGATCTACTAAAATCCAAATAGCACGCGCCAAACAGCATGTGCAAACTATACAATTGCGTGTACAATTAGTGGGTGTTATGTGTGTAATCTACTAAGACTGCGTGTGCAATTGATAACTGGTTCAGACCACCTTGTTTAAATTAGGTTTTTTGCGTGGCTTTCCCCATGGAGACACTCATTTACTGGACATTCATTTTATCATGCTCCTACCTGTGACATTTTGCTGTATTTTGAAACATGCAGCAGAAGTATACCACTTTTTATGGGCAATTTAAAATCAGTCCTGCAGTCCATCTACATTGGAACCCACTTTTATTAGCGCGCCGGTGGTGCGCTTGTGAAAGATGCTGATGGAATGTTCTAGACCCAAGAAAATGCATATTGCGAGAATTTTTGTTGTATAAATGAAAAAAAAAATTTAAAAAATGTTTACATTATACATTCATATAATCTATGCAACATTTTGACCAAAGAACCACCATTACATGTTATGTAGACCACAAGGAAGTGTTTTGCATTTAGAAATAAAATAATAATATGACCTCTTTAATGCACCCTATAATCCGGCGCGCCTTTTGTATGAAAATAGACCTGACTAGACCCGCAGTGCGCCTTATAATCTGATGCGCCTTATGGCCCGGAAAATATGGTAATAAGAAATTTAACGTAAGTTAATGTTTGTCTGATACATCATCGATCACAGTACAACTATTTATCAGCCGGCACTAACGCTGCGTGAACCCTGTCATTCACTTATTGACATTTAGCATGTGCTTATTCACGCATCTCAGGTCCCTGCATAATAGGAAGGCATGCTTCTTCCTAAAATCCCTTTTGCAAAAGTTGTGGGAATTTTTTTTATTTTTTATAATTTTTATTTATTTATTTAACCAGGAAAAAAATCCCATTGAGATTAAAAACATATTTTTCAAGAGAGTCCTGGCCAAGAGGCAGCAAAGTTACACATGAAACTACATTCACATTACACATTAAAATGACAGGATGGACAATAAGTAAAACAGTTACAGATAACTGGCCCTGCGATGAGGTGGCGACTTGTCCGGGGTGTACCCGTCTTCCGCCCGAATGCAGCTGAGATAGGCTCCAGCACCCCCTGCGAGCCGCGACCCCAAAAGGGACAAGCGGTAGAAAATGGATGGAGTTACAGATAACTGATTTTAACTATTCTCAGTTCCCTACATTTTTTTAATGGTTTCTCAGATTTATTTGATGCATACCTTCTTTTTTTGGATTGACAAAATACGTATTTAATGAATTTATTAACGTAAAAATAAAATGATATAATTATTTCAGAATTTAATAGCTTTTGTATTCTTAACATAGATTCCTACATAAAATTAATACTGAAATCAAAAAATCCATCCTAAATCGATAAAACAGTCCAATCTAATCTAGTCCAATAAAAAGACAATATAACATACGTCCATAAACGTGGATGCATATGCAAAAGTGCAATATATTTATCTGTACAGTAATCTATTTATTTATATCTGCACCTTATTGCTCTTTTATTCTGCACTACAACAAGCTAATGCAACAACATTTCGTTCTTATCTGTACTGCAAAGTTCAAAATGTGAATGACAATAAAAGGAAGTCCAAGTCTAAGTCTAATCCGTGTGTTATATTTGTACATTTCCAACATTTTACAGTGAAACCGCACAACAACAACAGAATAGAAATGAAAATGTTGCTCACGTTCCTCACTTACAGGGTTTTGTCTGGAATTATATAGCAATGCACTCACCCTCTCTCTTGCCTCTCTGGGGTGGGATGCAAAACAGGGGATGACAGGGGATGCAAAACAATAACAATACTGAAATAAACTGCAACAAAAAACAGTGCAATGCATTTTCATAACATGGTCACTCTCTTGTTATATTCTTATTTTTACTGTTATATTTGTATTCTTACTGTTGCTTTTTATTTTTATTCTCATTGTAATAGTTTCTATTTTATTTCCATTTATACCCCCATTATTTACTTTTTAAATTGGATTTCAATTCTGTACACTGCTGCTGGAATTAAAATTTTCCTGAGGGTACTCTCCTAAAGGAATCAATAAAGTACTACCTATCTATCTATCTATCTATCTAGCTTTCAGTCCCCATACTCATGACTGTGCACCCCACTCCGCTAACGACCCCCACCACTCAGAACCTCCCCTGAAAAAAAAATACAGTTCTCGGAACCGGCTGATTCGCAAACAAGCCATCACTACTTTGCAGCATTATTAAGAGACAGTCGTTTTTTTTTTCCTGGGTCCTTCAGTGGCCCCTCATTCCTGCTGCCATTAAATGTGGAGCCTCTCCCCAGAGTGTCCCCACTGCAGGAAGGTGTGGGAGTGATAAGAACAGTAGATAGGAAGAGTGAGAGCAAGGATGGCGTGGGAGAGATCTCATTAAACTCTTGCAACTTTTGTTACAGTTGAAGTGTTCATGCTGTGTGCAGGTCAGGGTTGTTCAACTCGCGGCACCGTGGCCACATCTGGCCGGGGAATTCCATCACAATCGAACTTTACGAACAATTTTTCGCAGCAGATTCCTAAAAACAGAAGAGTATTCTTCTTCAGTAGAGGATCTTTGACTCTGTTTTCTTTTATCAGGATAGATCCTTAAAAAAATCTCGACACTTTGACTAGTGTTTTTTTGTTTGTTTGTTTTTTGCAGTAGATCCTTAAAAACATCAAAACACTTATGGCATTACGAGGGCATTTTTCTAGTGTTTTATTTGTCAGTAGGTAGCCAAAAACATCAGAACATTTCTGGCATACAGGATCTTTGACTGTAGTCCGATTTTTAAAGCATATCCTTAACACGAGTCATACCCATGACTGTAAAAATGGGACCCATTACCTCCCTGCTTGGCCTTTGATTCCTGGGCGTGGCCACCGCTGCTGCTCACTACTCCCCTCACCTCCCAGGGGGTGATCAAGGGTGATGGGTCAAATGCAGAGAATAATTTTTCCACACCTAGTGTGTGTGACAGTCATTTAACATTTGAACACTTCTGTCATATAGAGCAGTGGTCCCCAACCACCGGGCCGCGGCCCGGTACCGGTCCGTGGACCGATTGCTACCGGGCCGCACAAGAAATTAAAAAAAAAATAAAAAAATAAAAAATGTATTTATTTTTTTATTAAATCAACATAAAAAAAAAAAAAAATACATTATATATAGGGATGTCCGATAATGGCTTTTTGCCGATATCCGATATTCCGATATTGCCCAACATCTCTAATTACCGATACCGATATCAACCGATACCGATATCAACCAATATATACAGTCGTGGAATTAACACATTATTATGCCTAATTTGGACAACCAGGTATGGTGAAGATAAGGTACGTTTAAAAAAAAATTATAAAATAAAATAAGATAAATAAAATAGAAACATTTTCTTGAATAAAAAAGAAAGTAAAACAATATAAAAACAGTTACATAGAAACTAGTAATTAATGAAAATTAGTAAAATTAATTGTTAAGGGTTAGTACTATTAGTGGACCAGCAGCACACACAATCATGTGTGCTTACGGACTGTATCCCTGCAGACTGTATTGATATATATTGATATATAATGTAGGTACCAGAATATTAATAACAGAAAGAAACAACCCTTTTGTGTGAATGAGTGTGAATGAGTGTAAATAGGGGAGGGAAGTTTTTTGGGTTGGTGCACTAATTGTAAGTGTATCTTGTGTTTTTTATGTTGATTTAATTAAAAAAAATAAAAAAACATACCGATAATAAAAAAAAAAAACGATACCGAAAATTTCCGATATTACATTTTAACGCATATATCGGCCGATAATATCGGCCTGCCGATATTATCGGACATCTCTAATTATATATCAATATAGATCAATACAGTCTGCAGGGATACAGTCCGTAAGCACACGGTCCGTGGGACAAATTTTCAAGCTACAAAAAGGTTGGGGACCACTGATATAGAGGATCTTTGACTAGGGTTTTTGTGCAGTAGGTCCAAGCATACAATTCTGCAGTGCTAAAATACATTTGAACAAATCTAACTAAATAAACTGTCAATTAAGTTAAAGTGCAAATGAAAATACAGCTTCACCTCTTTAGTCATATTTTTTTGCGCTGAAGAAACTTCTCTATGACTTAAGCTCCAGACTTGTTTGGTTAATTTGATACAGATATACAGAGTAAGGCCAATAAATGAGCGGCGGCATCTTTGCTGGCAATGGCATGTGCATCTGTGTCTGTAAGCGTGCAATTGCACTTGTGCTAACGTTAGTTTTCCTGAAGAAATCAACCAAAATAATGCATCTTAGTACAGTTCTAAAACATACTCCTGCTCATACACTCACAATAAAACATGATGTTAATGCATCAAAGTATAATTTTGCCCAATTCAGTGATCGAAAAAAAATATTAATAAAATATACTGCAAAAGATGGGACTCATAAAAACTAATAATATAAAAATGTTCATACAATTCCGCAGTGCTAGAATACATTGGAAACAATCTAACTAAATAAACTGTCAATGAAGTTAAAGTGCAAATGAAAATACAGCTTCACCTCTTTAGTCATATTTTTTTTACGCCGAAGAAACTTCTCTATGACTTAAGCTCCAGCTCCTAATTTGATTCAGAGATACAGAGTAAGTAAATCAACCAAAATAATGCATCTAGGTATAGTTCTGAACAAGGGGTCCCCAAACTTTTTGACCCGGGGGGCCGCATTGGGTTAAAACTATTTGGCCGGGGGCCGGGCTGTACATATATATATATATATATATATATATATATATATATATATATATATATATATATATATATATATATATATATATATATATATATTATATATGAATATATATATATATATATATGTATATATATATATATATATATATATATACGTATATATATGTATATATATATATATATATATATATATATATATACGTATATATACATATCTATATATATATATATATATATATATATATATATATATATATATATATATATATATATATATATATATATATACACATAAATATATACCTATACGGCGTGGCGAAGTTGGTAGAGTGGCCATGCAAGCCATCGAAGGGGTTGCTGGTTACTGGGGTTCAATCCCCACCTTCTACCATCCTAGTCACGTCCGTTGTGTCCTTGGGCAAGACACTTCACCCTTGCTCCTGATGGGTGCTGGTAGGGCCTTGCATAGCAGCTCCCTCCATTAGTGTGTGAATGTGTGTGTGAATGGGTGAATGTGGAAATATTGTCAAAGCGCTTTGAGTACCTTGAAGGTAGAAAAGCGCTATACAAGTATAACCCATTTATCATAATCATTTATTTATATATATAGATACATACATATACATACATACATACATATATATATATGTATATATATATATGTATATATATATATATATATATATATATATATATATATATATATATATATATATATATATATATATATATATATATATATACATACATACATATATATTCCTCACGCACTAATTGACTGGATGATGATGATGTCACGTTATTGATGGGAAAATGCATAATGCAGATTTTATATCGCGCTTTTCTATTATTAGATACTCAAAGCGCTCACAAAGAAGTGGGAACCCATCATTCATTCACACATGGTGGTGGTAAGCTACATTTGTAGCCACAGCGGCCCTGGGGTAGACTGACGGAAGCGAGGCTGCCAGTTTGCGCCTGAGCGGTTAGGAGACACAGAGAGTAACAAGCGGTAGAAAATGGATTAGAAAGGACAGATTTAAAAGGATAATAATTTAAAAATTAATTAAAATAATAAAAATCCGGGCCGGATATTGGACACTGGCGGGCCGTGGTTTGGGGACCCCTGTTCTAAACATACTCCTGCTCATAAACACAGAATAAAACATGATGTTAATGCATCAAAGTATGATTTTGGCCAATTTAGTGGCCGTAGGCCCCAGCCCCCACCGACCCTAAGAGGGACAAGCGGTAGAAAAAGGATGGAAAAAAGAACATGTATCGTCATGTCTTTCAGAATGACTGTGAATGAAGGGCAACATTCCAAAAAAAAGTTCAGTTCCCCCTTAAGTCATGCAGGTCACGTAGGTAGCAAATAGTAATACATGCACTGTGGCATAGAAAAAACAATGAGCTAGTCATCCCTGCAGGTGAGACTAATCATCAAGCTGGTACAGGTGGAAACAATCAGCGCTCAAACAGGAAGTAGAACACAAGAGAAGAAGGAACACTGAAACGGAAACAAATATCAAACATAAGAAAACCAACAAAAGCCAAACCGTCAAGAGGGACCACGATGAATAGTGAAGAAATAAATCCGGCTGAAAATGTGGCACCAATAATAATTGACTGAATGGTTCAGGTAGATACATAAGTAGTAGACCCAAAGCCAATGACTTCATGTGCAATCACGACCGGACTCTTAATAGAGTAGTGGAGCAGACAGTAGAACGTTCACACACATTCCAGGTCCAAATTACAGGAGACATCTGTTAAATGTGAGTGCAAATGATGTACTGAAGACGTAATGGCCCTCATTACTCATATCTTTGCACTGCAAGATACTCAATTTGACTTGGAGAGATTGTTGGAAGCAAAGCTTGTAACTCAGAGTCTAATTTGATAAGACTTTTTTTGTTTGTTTTTTTTCCTCCATCGTATCACAAATCAAGTCAAAATCCTGCGCCTTCACATGTCTCGTGTTGTTTGTCAGACAGACTTGCTTAGTTGGTATACAACCGTTGACGATATACAGTAAAGCGCAGGACTTCTCAAATACCGTATTTTATAAGGCGCACTGCCGGTTAGAGGGTCTATTCAGGTCTTTTTTCATACAAAAGGCGCATTAAAGGAGTCATATTATGATTTTTTTATAAATGTAAAACACTTCCTTGTGGTCTACATATCACATAATGGTGGTTATTTGGTCAAAATGTTGCATAGATTAGGTTTTACAGATCATCTTCAAGTCGTTTTCTGACAGTCGCTTCAGGATGCGCCGTTTTGTGGGCGGTCTTATTTACGTGGCTCACCTTCGACAGCGTCTTCTCCCCATTATCTTTGTAGCGTACAAAGACGGGAGTTGAAGAAGTGTCAAAAGATGGACCTAAATGTTTTAATGACATTCAGACTTTGCTTAAAGGCCTACTGAAATTATTTTTTTTATTTAAACGGGTATCGCAGATCCATTCTATGTGTCATATTTGATCATTTCGCGATATTGCCACATTTTTGCTGAAAGGATTTAGTATAGAACAATGACGATACATTTCGCAACTTTTGGTCGCTGATAAAAAAAAGCCTTGCCTATACCGGAAGTAGCGTGACGTCACAGGAGGAAGGACTCCTCACATTTTCCCATTGTTTACAATGCAGCGAGAGAGATTCGGACCGAGAAAGCGACGATTACCCCATTAATTTGAGCGAGGATGAAAGATTCGTGGATGAGGAAAGTGAGAGTGAAGGACTAGAGAGGCAGTGCAGGACGTATATTTTTTCGCTCTGACCGTAACTTAGGTACAAGGGTTCATTGGATTCCACACTTTCTCCTTTTTCTATTGTGGATCACGGATTTTTATTTTAAACCACCTCGGATACTATATCCTCTTGAAAATGAGAGTCGAGAACGCGAAATGGACATTCACAGTGACTTTTATCTCCACAATACATCGGCGAAGCTCTTTAGCTACTGAGCTAACGTGATAGCATCGGGCTCAAATGCAGATAGAAACAAAAGTAATAAACCCCTGACTGGAAGGATAGACAGAAAATCAACAATACTATTAAACCATGGACATGTAAATACACGGTTAATAATCTCCAGCTTGGCGAAGCTTAACAATGCTGTTGCTAACGACGCCATTCAAGCTAACTTAGCTACGGGACAGCGGCGGCGGCGGGCGTTGTAGCTTTCGACGACACCCCGGCCGCCATCAGAATCGGCAAGAAACATATTTCCCCAAAGTTACGTACGTGACATGCACATAGCGACACGCACGTACGGGCAAGCGATCAAATATTTGGAAGCCAAAGCTGTACTCACGGTAGCGCGTCTGCTATCCATCTCCTGGTTGTGTTGCTGTAGTCCGCCGCTAATACACCGATCGCACCTACAGCTTTCTTCTTTGCAGTCTCCATTGTTCATTAAACAAATTGCAAAAGATTCACCAACACAGATGTCCAGAATATTGTGGAATTTTGGGACGAAAACAGAGCTTTTTTGTATTGGATTCAATGGGTCCGAATACTTCCGCATCAATCATTGACGTCACGCGCATACGTCATCATACATAGACGTTTTCAACCGGAAGTGTTGCGGGAAATTTAAAATTGCACTTTATAAGTTAACCCGGCCGTATTGGCATGTGTTGCAATGTTAAGATTTCATCATTGATATATAAACTATCAGACTGCGTGGTCGGTAGTAGTGGGTTTCAGTAGGCCTTTAAATCAATAACAGAGCAGCATCTCTTCATCTGTGGCTCACTGAGGCAACAACAACGCCGGAAATGTGTCCCGTGAAAAAACGTCCGACCGGAACTTTCTAATAACTAAAGTTCCTTGGGTGAATTATGTCAACCCACTACACCGGTATATTGTAAGCGCTTCCATACCGAGATATAAGTTAGAACTTAACGCTACTTTATATTAGAAATGGCAACAGCAGAGGGTGAAAGTCCCATAACAAGAAGATAGTGAAAAAGAAGAAGCTTATCGACTACGGTATCAGTAGTGGCGGACGTGCGCAAATTTGGTGTGCAGAGTGACTGCTTTAATTCTCCTCTGTGCTTTTTTCTCTTTTTTCTCACCCCAGGTATGTATCATCATACATGGCGTCGTTAGAATCATTTACCCCAGGTATGTATGATGATACATACCTGGGGTAAATGATTCTACCACAGTAAGCTGCCTCACTCACAGCCTAACACGAATGGCGGCCGCATAGAAGAAAGGTATCGCTCAGTCTGATTGCGACATGGACAGTGAAAAGTATGCTGGGTAATAGAATGTTCCCGCTTAAATGAGACTTCCTGGGAATCGAGGTAAAGCCGCACATCCCAAAGAAACTCACCTTCGAGTTGCTATGGCTGTCGGAGAAAACCGATTGGATGACGTACGGCCCAATCACTCCCGAGCTTCTTATGTGTGCTGAGGCGTTCAAGTCCATAATGTTCATGTCAAAACGGACTAGGCGGTGTAAGCCTCATTAGGCTTTGCACAGCTGCGGTGTTCTCTCAAAGATAATGAGTTCTTCCCGTGCTCTGCCGCAGTTTAAAAACCTCCCTGCTGCAGGACTAAACCTGACAGAAGCAATGAATTGTTATAACTCAGAGCATTTCAGAAGCCGTGTATTTTGAGCCGTGCGGGGGTAAAAGGAGCAAAAGTGACCCCGCGGAGAGAGGCGATGGAAGAGATATCAGTACATACACTATATTGCCAAAAGTATTTGGCCACCTGCTTTGACTCACATATGAACTTGAAGTGCCATCCCATTCCTAACCCATAGGGTTCAATATATCGGTCCACCTTTTGCAGCTAATACAGCTTCAACTCTTCTGGGAAGGCTGTCCACAAGGTTGTGGAGTGTGTTTATAGGAATTTTCCACCATTCTTCCCAAAGCGCATTGGTGAGGTCACATACTGATTGTTGGTCGACAAGGCCTGGCTCTCAGTCTCCATCCTAATTCATCCCAAAGGTGTTCTATCAGGTTCAGGTCAGGACTCTGTGGAGGCCAGTCAAGTTCATCCACACCAGACTCTGTCATCCATGTCTTCAAGGACCTTGCTTTACATACTGGTGCACAGTCATGTTGGGAGCATGGAATTGTCCAAAATGTTTTGGTATCCTGTAGCATTCAAAGTTCCTTTCACTGGAACTAAGGGGCCAAGCCCAAATCCTGAAAAACAACCCCACACCATAATTCCTCCTCCACCAAATTTCACACTCGGCACAATGCAGTTCGAAATGCACCGTTCTCCTGGCAACCTCCAAACCCAGACTCGTCCATCAGATTGCCAGATGGAAAAAAGGTGATTCATCACTCCAGAGAACGCGTCTCCACTGCTCTAGAGTCCAGTGGCGACGTGCTTTACACCACTGCATCCCACGCTTTGCATTGGACTTGGTGATGTATGGCTTAGATGCAGCTGCTCGGCCATGAAAACCCATTCCATGAAGCTCTCTGCGTACTGTGCGTGGGCAAATTGGAAAGTCACAAGTGATTAGGACACCTGATTCTGATCATTTGGATGAACGGCCAAATACTTTTGGCAATATACTGTAGTGCATTTCACTCTCCTCCCCTGCCGGTGTGAAGACATTCACAGCTCATTAGTCTAATAATTAGACTGAGGTCAAAGAGCATCGAAGTAATCTTCTTCTTGAGAGTGAAATATTTCAGGTGCAAATTAGTTCATCATCACTTTCCCTTTCCCTGGCATACAAACAAATGAAGTATTCCTCCACCTTCTTCATGAATATTAATATTTAGCAGCACTATGATGGCTCAAGGTAAGGGCAGCAACGAGAGCAGCGGGATCACTTTCAATGCCTTTTGCCTTCTTCCTGCCTGGTGATTGTCTTCCCACTACTCTCTCTGCTGAATAATGTAACACGTGAAGAGTGGTGTGGGTGGGGAAGAGGGGTGGCCTCTACTTAAAATAGACTCCAGTGTACTGCAAAAGTAGAGTACTTCAGAGACCAGGTAGGGGCAGCACCAGTACTGCAGAGCAATTAAAGTACTGCAATACAGGACTAGTTAAAGCAGGGGTGTCAAACTCATTTTAGATCGGGGGCCACGTGGGGAAAAATCTACTCCCAAGTGGGCCGGACTTGGTAAAATCAGGGCACGATAACTTAAAAATAAAGAAAACTTCAGATTTTCTTTGTTTAAAAATAGAACAAGCACATTCTGAAAATGTACAAATCACAATGTTGTTGTTGTTGTTTTTTACACTTACATGTTGCGGTTAATAGTATTCTATATTTATTTGTGGTTATTTATATTTTCTGAATAAATTATGTGATAATGTTCATCAGTCAACTCATTGGTGTTAATTTTCAATCTATCAAGATAAAAAATACATATCCATCCATCCATCTTCAACCGCTTATCCGGAATCGGGTCGCGGGGACAGCAGCTCCAGCAAAGACCCCCAGACTTCCCTCTCCAGAGCAACATTTGCGACTTCCTCCTGGGGAATCCCGAAGCGTTCCCAGGCCAGAGAGGAGATGTAATCCCCCCATCTGGTCCTTGGCCTGCCGGGGGGCCTCCTCCCAGTGGGACGTGCAACAAGGACCTCCCTAGGGAGACGCTCGTGAGGCATCCGCACGAGATGCCCGAACCACCTAAGCTGGCTCCTTTCCAAGCGAAGGAGCAGCGGCTCTACTCCGAGTCTCTCTCGGGTGACTGCACTTCTCACCCTATCTCTAAGGGAGATGCCAGCCACCCTTCTGAGGAAACTCATTTCGGCCGCTTGTATCCGCGATCTTATTCTTTCGGTCATTACCCACACTTCATGACCATAGGTGAGAGTAGGAATGTAGATAGCTCGGTAGACCGAGAGCTTTGCCTTCTGACTCAGCTCCCGTTTCGTCACAACAGTGCGGCAGAGAGACTGCAATACTGCCCCAGCTGCTCCGATTCTCCGGCTGATTTCCTTCTCCATCTTTCCCTCACTCGTGAACAAGACCCCGAGATACTTAAACTCCTCCACCTGGGACAGAGTCCTGTCCCCTACCCGGACTGTACAAACCATCGGTTTCCTGCTGAGAACCATGGCCTCAGATTTGGAGATGCTGATCCTCATTCCAGCCGCTGAACACTCGGCTGCGAACCGATCCAGTGAGAGCTGAAGGTCACGAACCGAAGGTGCCATCAGGACCACATCATCTGCAAACAGCAGTGATGCAACCTTTAGCCCCCCGAGACGTATACCCTCTCCGCCATGGCCACGACTCCGCCTAGAAATCCTGTCCATGAAAATCACAAACAGGATAGGTGACAGAGCGCAGCCCTGGCGGAGACCAACCCCCACTGGAAACGGATCCGACTTACATCCAAGCACCCGGACACAACTCTCGCTTTGGTTGTACAGAGATTGGATGGCCCTCAGCAGGGTTCCCCTCACTCCGTACTCCCTCAGCACCTCCCACAAGATCTCCCGAGGGACGCGGTCATACGCCTTCTCCAAATCCACAAAACACATGTAGACTGGATAGGCATACTCCCAGGCCCTCTCCAGGATTCCCGCAAGCGTAAAGAGTTGGTCAGTTGTTCCACGACCAGGACGGAATCCACATTGCTCCTCTTGAAAAAAATACATATAAATCAAATTAAAGTTATTTATGTAGTTTGCTCATTTTCCTCGACTCATCATGTGGTAATTTTTTTTTTTTTACATATGCAGCATCATCTACTAAGATACAAAGAATTGATATTGCGACATCTAGTGGACACATTTAAAACAGCAGTTTATTTCATTTAAAAATGTTGGCTCATTTTTATACTTAGCAAACCTGTTCGCGGGCCTTATCCGTTTGACAGCACTGAGTTAAAACAACACTATACAGGCTTGTAAATGTGTACTATTCAATAGCACAGGGCAGACGTTCCTTCCGGGGCGGATGTTTTCGTTTCGGGGGCAACACCCTTCCCTTCACCCGGCAGTGGGTCTGCTAAGCTCCGCTTTCGGCTCAGAATGAGAGGCCGCCGATTCGTGACGATCTGGTTGCTTTATTTTTTAGCTTTGCAGGACACAACTGGACTCGTTATCTCTCTACTGCGCAGTGCACACGCTACCTCTCTCTCGCCCACTCACTCACTGACGTCACTCAGCACGTTGCCATTCTCGCAAACACACACACTATATGCTACCCTCATAAGTTAACCAGCTACCCTGCTGTGCACATGTAGATACTGTATGTAGATGCGCACACGGCTGCTTGGCTTGATGCCAAATACAAGCTAAGTTAAAATAAGACCGCCCAATTAGCGTCAACTAATGCAAGTGAAATAACTGAATTTTGTAACAAACTGCTACAATTTGTGTTTCATATTTAACAATGTGTGTTTTACCTACATGGCTTGTCTGTATGTAATATGGAAACTTGTAAAATGTTCTTTGAGTGCAACAAGAAAAGCCTGATGTGTTTAATGCCTTTTAATTTATATTTTAACCTTCTAAAATTATTTGAGCGTAAAAGGAAACATATGTTTATTGTATTTTAAGACTTTCTTGTGAATAGTGAGTGTAAAGTCCTCATTTGGTCAGAGGTTCGGCTCTGGCGCATGCTGATATGCATATAATCATGTCCTTACCATTTAGCTCACAATTAAGCCATATTCTTTAGAACCGATCCAAAGCGAGCATATGAACTGTCTGCTGCTTGCAGCAAACTTATATGACAGTGACCGCGCTGTTTACAGCAATGTAATGTTCATATGTGACACAATCATGAAGTAAGTAGAAAGACACATACAAATAGAAATACTGTAGGTGTATTCATGCACACTGCATGCCTCGGTGTAAGAATCAATTCCATTCATTGTCAAACCCGGAAGTGGAGCGTCGACGTGTTTCAAGCGTCTAATTGTGTTTATGCAACATTGATTGATTGATTGAAACTTTAATTAGTAGATTGCACAGTACAGTACATATTCCGTACAATTGACCACTAAATGGTAACACCCGAATACGTTTTTCAACTTGTTTAAGTCGGGGTTCACGTAAATCAATTCATGGTAACACACCATGCACACTCACACGTTTGGAGCTAACATGCAACTTTATTGGCGTTATTTATCATTAAGCATCTATCATGTTTCCTTCTTCCACATTAAGAAAGGTGAAGGAGCGTCTGCACTGAGAGGCAGAGATGTAGGTGTGGCTTTGCGGCTGGCAGGCGTCGGATTGGTGAAATATTAACATCCTATAAATATTCTTTGTTACACTTGACGAGAGATTTAGGGCTCACATTTAGATTTAGATTCACGACTTAGGTTTAGATTCAACATTTAGCGCTTACATTTGGATTTAAGATTTATTTAGCATTTACCGTATTTTTCGGATTATAAGTACAAATCGCACCGGCCGAAAATGCATAATAAAGAAGGAAAAAAACATATATAAGTCGCACTAGAGTATAAATCGCATTTTTGGGGGAAATTTATTTCATACAATCCAACACCAAGAATAGACATTTGAAAGGCAATTTAAAATAAATAAAGAATAGTGAACAACAGGCTGAATAAGTGTACGTTATATGACGATTGCCGTTTTCTGCTGCATATTTCACTACTTCCAGCTTGTAACCTGCAGTATATGATTTCCTTTTCGGTGCCATTTTTGTTCAGCCCTTCTCAGTTTTTCTAAGTTACCGCCAATGGTGAAATGATCAATTTTCTTAGGTACGGAAGTAGTAGCAGGTAGCATCTTTTTTTTCCCACAATGCACTTCTGTCATGACCCGTCCCCGCCAAATATTTATTGTATTTATTGGTTGGTGTGTGTGACGATTGCTGATATACGCCTAGTCTCTTACATGAATGAGATAAATAATATTATTTGATATTTTACGGTAATGTGTTAATAATTTCACACATAAGTCGCTCCAGAGTATACAGTAAATCGCACCCCCGGCCAAACTATGAAAAAAACTGCGATTTATAATCCAAAAAATACGGTAGGTTTAGATTTAACATTTAGGTTTGGACTTTAAATTCAGGTTTAGATTTAACATTTAGTTATAATATTTAGAGTTAAAATTGCATTTATACTTAAATGTGATGAAAATGTGCTAAATCTGATGTTTAGATTCAACATTTAATGCTCACATTTATATTTAAGATTTATATTTAACATTTAGGTTTAGATTTAACATTTAACAAATTCTTACAACAAATTTCTGCATAAATGAATGAATGAATGAATGATCTTTATTGTCATTGTGCATGTACAGGTACAGGTCCAACGAAATTTAGGTTGCTTCCCTAAGGTGCTTTGCATTTAAAAAAAAAAAGAAGAAACCACACAATATACAAAAACAACACAATATACACAATATGCAATATGGCCGAAGACCACTCTAAGAGGCAATGTAAAAAAAACGAGACAGTAAAAAGTATAAAGAGACTAGTGAACTGACTAGAGAGGAGTAATGCTGGTTCCCAGTGTGCTGAGGGGGTGGGAGTCAGCATTTCCTACCTCCTATGCTGTGCAGGCATTTTGATAATATATCATTTTGCAGGTGTTTATTACCCTTTGCATTCATATTTTGCTGTTTGTTACATTTTAGTTGTGTTTTGCTTGATTGTAAAATATGTCTATGGAGGAGCTGGTCTGAGAAGTAAAAGAGCAGCGATGTTCATATTTTTTTGAGGCGGTCTGTCATAACTTTTTTTTTAATTCTATGTGACATTGTGACTTTTGGTATTAGTATTCCTGAAAAAGAGGACCCAAACCAAGCAGATTTTTACAGCTAAATGTGTACATACACTTGTGGAAGTCGCTTCCTAGCAGTTCCACTGAAGACACGGCACAAGCGCCAAGCTTGCAGGTTCAACAAGGTTTTAATGATAATGTTTTCTTCCAACAACAGATTTCTCTCCGTATCCTCTCTCTCTACCTCTGCTCCCGGCCGCTTGCTGTTAAAGACAACAGATGATTAGATTAACACGTACCACCTGTGAAATCTAATCACCTGCCAGCTGTGTCTCGCCGTCAGCACATGCCCGATGGTGCTCGTCCTCAGCACCCTGGACAGCGGCGGTGACTTTTGCTCCTACAGGCAGCGCTGACTACATCTCCCCCCTCAACACTATATCGCCAAAAGTATTTGGCCACCCATCCAAATGATCAGAATCAGGTGTCCTAATCACTTGGCCCGGCCACAGGTGTATAAAATCAAGCACTTAGGCATGGAGACTGTTTCTACAAACATATGTGAAAGAATGGTCCGCTCTCAGGAGCTCAGTGATTTCCAGCGTGGAACTGTCATAGGATGCCACCTGTGCAACAAATCCAGTCATGAAATTTCCTCGCTCCTAAATATTCCAAAGTCAACTGTCGGCTTTATTATGAGAAAATGGAAGAGTTTGGGAACAACAGCAACTCAGCCACGAAGTGGTAAGCCACGTAAACTGACAGAGAGGGGTCAGTGGATGCTGCAGCGCATAGTGCAAAGAGGTCACTGACGTAGGTTGCTACAGAGCTCCAAACTTCATGTGACCTTCCAATTAGCCCACGTACAGTACGCAGAGAGCTTCATGGAATGGGTTTCCATGGCCGAGCAGCTGCATCTAAGCCATACATCACCAAGTCCAATGCAAAGTGTCGGATGCAGTGGTGTAAAGCACGTCGCCACTGGACTCTAGAGCAGTGGAGGCGCCTTCTCTGGAGTGATTAATCACGCTTTTCCAGTTGGTAATATGATGGACGAGTCTGGGTTTGGAGGTTGCCAGGAGAACGGTACATTTGGTGGAGGAGGAATTATGGTGTGGGGTTGTTTTTCAGGAGTTGGGCTTGGCCCCTTAGTTCCAGTGAAAGGAACTTTGAAGGATACAAAAACATTTTGGACAATTCCATGCTCCCAACTTTGTGGGAACAGTTTGGAGCGGGCCCCTTCCTCTTCCAACATGACTGTGCACCAGTGCACAAGACATGGATGACAGAGTCTGGTGTGGATGAACTTGACTGGCCTGCACAGAGTCCTGACCTGAACCCGATAGAACACTTTTGGGATGAACTAGAACGGAGACTGAGAGCCAGGCCTTCTCGACCAACATCAGTGTGTGACCTCACCAATGCGCTTTTGGAAGAATGGTGGACAATTCTTATAAACACACTCCGCAACCTTGTGGACAGCCTTCCCAGAAGAGTTGAAGCTGTACTAGTTGCATAAGGTGGACCGACATCATATTGAACCCTATGGGTTAGCAATGGGATGGCATGTCAAGTTCATATGTGAGTCAAGGCAGGCGGCCACATACTTTTGACAATATAGTTAATAATTTATAAATTGGCCCCCCCAGACACATTTTTTCTCTCAATGTGGCCCCCCCAAGTCAAAATATTTGCCCAGCTCTGTATTAGAGCCATTCAATGTTTTCGTTGATCAATAGAACAATCCAGCCATCCAATAATTTTTCTACCGCTTGTCCCTTCCGGGGTCGCGCGGGGGGTGCTGGAGCCTATCTCAGCTGCATTTGGGCGGAAGGTGGTATACACCCTGGACAAGTCGCCACCTCATCACAGGGCCAACACAGATAGACAGACAACATTCACACTCACATTCACACACTAGGGCCAATTTGGTGTTGCCAATCAACCTACAATAGAACAACTTTAATTTTAATTAACAACAACTAATTGAATTTAAATTTTTTATTTTATTTATGAAATAACTTTCGGGTAGAGTGTCCGCCCTGAGATCAGTAGGTCGTGAGTTCAAACCCCGGCCGAGTCATACCAAAGACTACAACAATGGGACCCATTACCTCCCTGCTTGGCACTCAGCATCAAGGGTTGGAATTGGGGCATAACCCTTGTGTGGTGTTCATATTGTTGTTACTCAGCCAGTGTTCGGGGGTCTGATGGACCCGTTGCATTTTGTGGCTTTTAATGCCTCACAATCAAACACTTTTATGTTAAAATACTGACTCATCCCAAAAAACATCTGAAATGAAGTACTTCGAGAGGCTGGTAAAGGAATACATTGTCTCCAGACTTCCCCCCACATTCGACCCATACCAGTTTGCTTATCGCCCTAACCGCTCCACAGAGGACGCCATCTCCTCTGCACTCCACCTGAGCTTAGCACATCTGGAAGGAAAGGACACACACGCGCGGATGTTGTTTCTGGACTTCAACTCGGCATTCAACACCATCATCCCGCAGCAATTGATGAGCAAACTGGCCCCCCTTTGGATTCAGAACCCCCCTATGCAACTGGCTGCTTGACTTCCTCACAGACATACCCCACTGTGAGAGTGGGCGACAACACCTCCAGTGCCATCTCCCTGAGCACCGGCTCCCCCCAGGGCTGCATCCTGAGTCCGCTGCTGTTCATGTTGATGACCCATGACTGCTGCGCCAGGTCCACTACTAACCACATTGTGAAGTATGCGGACGACACGACAGTAGTGGGCCTCATCCGTGACAACAACGACATGGACTACAGGGAGGAGGTGAAACATCTGGTTGACTGGTGCAGAACCAACAACCTGGTCCTGAACGTCGACAAGACCAAGGATATCATCGTCGACTTCAGGAAGCACCAGTCCAGCCACGCTCCACTCTTCATCAATGGCACAGCAGTAAAGATAGTAAGCAGCACCAGAAGATAACTGACAATATAACCTGGTCCCTGCACACCGGAGCTCTTGTAAAAAGAGCCCCGCCTCACCTGCCTCCAGTGACTGCACGTCACTGATTTTATATATATATATATATATATATATATATATATATATATATATATATATATATATATATATATATATATATATATATATATATATATATATATATATATATATATATATATATATATATATATATATATATATATATACACACACTACCGTTCAAAAGTTTGGGGTCACCCAAACAATTTTGTGGAATAGCCTTCATTTCAGAGAACAAGAATAGACTGTCGAGTTTCAGATGAAAGTTGTCTTTTTCTGGCCATTTTGAGCGTCTAATTGACCCCACAAATGTGATGCTCCAGAAACTCAATCTGCTCAAAGGAAGGTCAGTTTTGTAGCTTCCGTAACGAGCTAAGCTGTTTTCAGATGTGTGAACATGATTGCACAAGGGTTTTCTAATCATCAATTAGCCTTCTGAGCCAATGAGCAAACACATTGTACCATTAGAACACTGGAGTGATAGTTGCTGGAAATGGGCCTCTATGCACCTATGTCGATATTGCACCAAAAACCAGACATTTGCAGCTAGAATAGTCATTTACCACATTAGCAAAGTTAAGACTAGTTTAAAGTTATCTTCATTGAAAAGTACAGTGCTTTTCCTTCAAAAATAAGGACATTTCAATGTGACCCCAAACTTTTGAACGGTAGTGTATATATATATATATATATATATATATATATATATATATATATATATATACATATATATATATATATAGGACAAATGTGCGCCGACGTTATCCCAGTATGAGCGTGCATGAAAACAACATCACGACTTATTACTCAAAAAAATAAATAAATAAATAAATAAAACAAAATAAAATAAAATAAAAAAACATCAAATAAAAGGCAGGAGCGGTAATTGCTGCAGAGAAGTAAACTTGCGCACGCGTACTCTTCATCGGGATTTCCGTGCACGCGCGCGCGCGCACGCCGTACGAGTTGCGCGTAATAGCGCCGTTGCTATTTTTAGCAACAACGTTGCGGTAGTGGAAGCCATCAAAGTGGGGTGGCGTTCACTTGCCGCTTTGACGTCCGCGCACACTCCATCATGACGGGACAGGATGCCGCCTGACGTCTTCTCTTCTCGGCTGATGCGCGCCTCTCCTTTTCCAGCGGGAGGGGGGAAAAAACGCCGGTGGACGGCAAACTTTTTTCACCATGGAACCTGCGCCGCTTCGTGGCAACAGCACGTTTGGGAGCCGGTCTGGTTCGGTCTGCGCACCCTTGGCATTTTAGAAGAAGGTTGCATCTCGCTGATGACTGTTCAATGACAAATAACTGGGCCGGAAACGCGAAGGAGGTGTTTTTTTTGTTTTTTTTTCCCGCCCATCTGTCAAGTGTAAAAAATATTAGTTTTTCCACCCCCCCTGCCTCTTATGGGAATTAAGCACTCGTCCCGTTGCATGCTCCTCAGGAGAAAAATGGCGGATTCTGAGAGCAATGAGGTGAGTAAAGTGGCTTTTTTAAAAAAAATTTATTCAAATTATTGCACTTAGTTGTACTTTAAGTCAATCAATCAAAGTTTATTTATACAGCCCTTAATCACAAGTGTCTCAATGGGCTGCACAAGCCACCACGACATCCTCGGCTCCGATCCCACATCAGGGCAGGAAAAATATCATTGCCCTGCAATGCTGCATGGAGGGTAAAAGTTGCATTTCAGACAAAATATATAAGACGACATTTTAAAGAGGAATCCATCCATCCATCCATTTTCTACCGCTTGTCCCTTTTGGGGTCTCGGGGGGTGCTGGAGCCTATCTCAGCTGCATTCGGGCAGAAGGCGGTGTACACCCTGGACAAGTCGCCACCTCATCACAGGGCCAACACAGATAGACAGACAACATTCTGCAAAAAAAAATTAAAATATTTTTACACTTTGAGCATCTAGCCAGCCAAATGCAGATTTGGGCATTAAATTACATTAGGTGCATTTACAGTATATGTATAAATGTGAAGTGAATTATATTTATATAGCGTTTTTCTCTAGTGACTCAAAGCGCTTCTACATCAATCAATCAATCAATGTTTATTTATATAGCCCTAAATCACAAGTGTCTCAAAGGGCTGCACAAGCCACAACGACATCCTCGGTACAGAGCCCACATAAGGGCAAGGAAAAACTCACCCCAGTGGGACGTCGATGTGAATGACTATGAGAAACCTTGGAGAGGACCGCATATGTGGGTAACCCCCCCCCCCCCCCTCTAGGGGAGACCGAAAGCAATGGATGTCGAGTGGGTCTGACGTAGTATTGTGAAAGTCCAGTCCATAGTGGATCTAACATATTAGTGAAAGTCCAGTCCATAGTGGGGCGCAGAGATGTCCCCAACCGATGCACAGGCGAGCGGTCCACTCCCGGTCCCGACTCTGGACAGCCACAAGGGAGAGGGGGGCCGAGGAGAAAAAAAAGAAACGGCAGATCAACTGGTCTAAATAGGGGGTCTATATAAAGGCTAGAGTATACTAATACGTTTTAAGATGGGACTTGAATGCATAGTGAAACCCAATATCTAAGTTACATTTAAACCAGTGTGGGTGGCACTGGGAGCAGGTGGGTAAAGTGTCTTGCCCAAGGACACAACGGCAGTGACTAGGATGGCGGAAGCGGGGATCGAACCTGGAACCCTCAAGTTGCTGGCACGGCCACTCTACCAACCGAGCTATTCCGCCCCTATGGTGCCTATGTCTAAAAAAAATGCTTGCTTTTAATTAACACATGAACAAAGATGTGATTCATTTGATATAGTTGTGTTTTGCACTGGTTTAAAACCGACATTCAGTTATTTTCAAGTCAGCTTGAATAGGCTCCGGCTCGCCCGTGTGACCCTGAACAGGCTTAAGCGGTGGGAAATGAATGAACGAGAAGTGCACAGTCGTCTGGTCTCTCCATGAGATTACAAGGCACATTGCTGCTATTAGAGCAGTGGTTCTTAACCTGGGTTCGATGGAACCCTAGGGGTTCGGTGAGTCGGCCTCAGGGGTTCGGCGGAGGTCAAGACACACCCGAGTGTAAATAAAAACTTCTCCCTATGTGGATACGGCAACAGCAGAAGTCACACTGATTTGCAGGTGTGTAATTTGTTGTGAGTTCATGCACTGTGTTGGTTTTGTTCTTTAAACAAGGTGATGTTCATGCACAGTTCATTTTGTGCACCAGTAAAAAAACAAAAACATTACTTTGTCTTGAATTTGAAAAAATAAAATAAAATTAAAAAATCACTAAAGAAGTGGTGGGGTTCGGTACCTCAAACAAGGTTAAGAATCACTGTATTAGAGTACCGTATGTTCAATGAACTTCACTTGCGCTGTCCAAGGTACTGCAGCACATTGTGCAACCACTGCAGCACACGATGGAACGTAGGATCATATGAAATAGCTTGCTGGAGAACGTCAAGTGTCAGAGAATGAAGAAGTTTTACTGCAAAAGGTGCACAAAACATTACAGAGGTGATCTTAAACCACTCCCCAATATCTGTTATTCTGACCTGCGACTGAAGAAGGTCATCTACTTTGATTATTAAGAGGAGTGGGAATTGTCTTAATGAATGTTTTACAGTGGTATACGTTTTACATGCAAGAAAACAATGAAAAATACATATTAACTATGAAGGAATTGGATAAATAAACATTTCCCAACAGGCACAAGATATTGATACATCCATCCATCTATCCATTTTCTTCCGCTTATCCGAGGTCGGGTCGTGGGGGCAGCAGCCTAAGCAGGGAAGCCCAGACTTCCCTCGCCCCATGCGGCCATGGGGCATCCCGGGCCGTTCCCAGGACAGCCGGGTGACATAGTCTTCCTGGGTCTTCCCCGTGGCCTCCTACTGGTCGGAAGTGCCCTAAACATCTCCCTAGGGAGGCGTTCGGGTGGCATCCTGACCAGATGCACGAACCACCTCATCTGGCTCTTGTCGATGTGGAGGAGCAGCGGCTTTATGTTGAGCTCCTCCCGGATGACAGAGCTTCTCACCCTATCTCTAAGAGAGAGCCCCGTCCCCCGACGGAGGACACTCATTTTGGCAGTTTGCACCCGTGATCTTGTCTTTTCGGTCATAACCCAAAGCTCATGACCATAGGTCATTTTGGGAAGGTAATTCGGCCGGTAAATTGAGAGCTTTGCCTTCCGGCTCAGCTCTTTCTTTACCACAACGGATCGATACAGCGATCCGTCTGTCGATCTCACGATCCACTCTTCCCTAACTCGTGAACAAGACTCTGAGGTACTTGAATTCTTCAACTTGGGTAAAGATCTCTTCCCCAACCCGGAGATGGCACTCCACCCGTTTTCGGACTTGGAGGTGCTGATGCTCATCCCAGTCGCTTTACACTCGGCTGGAAACTGATCGAGTGAGAACTGTAGATCCTGGCCAGATGAAGCCATCAGGACCACATCATCTGCAAAAAAGCAGAGACCTAATCCTGCAGCCACCAAACCAGATCCCCTCAAAGCCCTAACAGCGCCTAGAAATTCTGTCCATAAAAGATATGAACAGAATCGGTAGCAAAGGGCAGCCTTGGGAGAGTCCAGCCCTCACTGGAAACGTGTCCGACCTACTGCCGGCAATGCGGACCAAGCTCTGACACTGATCGTACAGGGAGCGGACCGCCACAATCAGACAGTGAAAAAAGATACGTCCTGCACTGCACTCTAATCCTTCACTCTTACGTTCCTCATCCACAAATCTTTCATCCTCGCTCAAATTAATGGGGTAATCGACGCTTTCTCGGTCCGAATCTCTCTCGCTGCATTGTAAACAATAGGAAAATGTGAGCAGCCCTTCCTCCTGTGACGTCACGCTACTTCCGGTATAGGCAAGGCTTTTTTTTTTTTATCAGCGACCAAAATTTGCGAACTTTATCGTCGTCGTTCTCGACTAAATCCTTGCAGCAAAAATATGGCAATATCGCAAAATGATCAAGTATGACACATAGAATGGATCTGCTATCCCCGTTTAAATAAAAAAAATCATTTCAGTAGGCCTTTAAGCTCAGCATGCAAATTAAGTCACTGCAAGTGTACACATATTTTGACATCAACATAGCAAACACACACCATACATGTCTAAAAGACTGTTGCTGTGGGCAACCTTGAGCGCTCTGATTGCAATAATGGTTATGTACCCACTAAAGTACACCTTAGTGATGGTTGTAGACTCAAAAATGGGAAAAGACAAAATTCCTTACCTCTGGCTCATAATGGACCTTATCTAAAAGCACGCAGTAGAACATAATGTTACATTTTAATATTTTTGTATTATATAATAATTCAATTTAAATTATAGTCCAATTAAAACATTTTAGGCAAATATATTTAGTTTATCAACAAACTTATTAGTGAACAATTTACTACTGTATGAATATAAATGTATTTAATAGTGTAAGAACATCAACAAAATATACAAATATTCCCTTTTGATGTATCAGTTGTTTTAGCAAAATAAAGTCAATAGTGCAAAATAATTACTGTAATTTACGGCACAGCTGCAAAATAACTACCGTAATTTACGGACTACAAGGCAGAACTTTTTTCCCTTGCGTTGAACTTTGCGCTTTATACAATGCTACTGCTAATTTATGGATTTTTCCAGGTTCTCAAGCGTCACATGAAGCCAATAAATGTAGCGTTGTCAAATCACATAAAGGAAATTGCCGAACGGGTCACGATGGACCAATTAAATTGTTCACAATAAATCGAACGGACTCACAAAATCATTCAGTCAGCCATTTAGCACGTTATGGACTCACCCTCATCATTGAAAAGAAACGATGAAATGCACACAACTCAGCCCCAAAGCCGACCATCGAAAAAGCAAACTGCATTATTGGCTTTATTTTAACAAAAAATCTTAGGTTACATTAAACATATGTTTCTTATTGCAATCAAAGAACAATTTTAAATAAAATAGTAAACATACTAGACAACTTGTCCTTTAGTAGTAAGTAAGCAAAAGAAGGCTCCTCATTTGACTGCTGATGTATGCAGTAACATATTAGGTCATTTCACATTCTATTTTGTCAAAATTATGAGGGACAAGTTGTAAAAATGATTATTAATCTACTTGTTCATTTACTGTTAATATCTGCTTATTTTCTGTTTTAATATGTTCTATCTACACTTCTGTTCAAATGTAATAATCACTTATTCTTCTGTTGTTTGGGTACTTTACATTATTTTTGATGATACCACAAATTTAGGTATCAATCCAATACCAAGTAGTTACAGGATCATACATTGGTCATATTCAAAGTCCTCATGTGTCCAAGGACGTAATCCCTGAGTATATAAACATAATATACATATTTTTAAAAAGGAAAAAAGATTTTGTGACGATAAAAAATATCGATGTAATCCAGTGTTTCCCACACATTCATTTGTGGCGGCCCGCCACGAAAGAATTACGTCCGCCACAAATAAAATGAAAATAAAAATAATTTTTATTTTTATTTTTTTTTATTTTTTTGTCCTGTCCAGCTTCTCAGGCAAATCATATAGTTGATGTAGATGCCCATATAGGCTGTTCAGATTTACTTTGTTGCCTTATTTGTATTTGACCACTACTGTTTTCTGTTTATTTGTTACTGACTGTGGCAGGACACCTCTGCCTCTGCCTCACTTTATGTTGCTGGTAAATAACATGGTTGTAGTAGTAGGTTAAAGTTAAATTATTTAGTATGCACTAATTAAAGGGGCAGAGCTTTAAAAGACATTTTAGCTTTTATATGTCATAAGATATATTTTTTGTAAGAACCACAATTAATAAATATATTTCAGTGAATAACTTATTGTTCAAATCTGTATATAAATACGTACATAAAGTGTGGTAATTATATTGTAAAATGGATGGATGGATGGATGGATGGATGGATGGATGGATGGATGGATGTTTAAAACAAAACTGTTATTATTAATTAGTAAGTATACATTTTTTGAGCCTTTTTAGAGAAAATCATATCATTGTAGTAAATTATGCAAATTATTCGATGATGTCATGGTGACCACGCCCATAGCCACGCCCCCACCACCACAGGTATCTTGGCAGTTTATGGGAAGTCGATACTACTAATTCATAGTAGTATCGACTTGATACGCTATTGTACTTGGTATCATTACAGTGGATTTCAGGTGTAGATCCACCCATGGCATCTGTTTACATTCAGGGTGCTAGCTTGCTGTTAGCAGTTAGATATCGTATCCTCCTACGGTGTTTAGTGAAACATGTTGAGCTACTCCTCGTCCTGCAGGGATGATACTTGTAAGAAACTTACTTTATTTGGCGCCATGGAGGCGAGGATTAGTGATTTAGAAGTAGGTAAAACACCGCCGACTGCGAATGGACGTTCGCCGCTAGCTCGCTAGCCATGTCTTAAAGCACCTCTTCCTGAGGGCGTTTCAGTGTTATAACTTCACTTCTATCTTCAGTTTTTAGAGCAAAAATGTGTCCTTTCTCCCTTTTCTGTCTACACACCATGTCTGATTGTAAGTACTCCGTGATTGTGCGCTGCTGAACATGCTACTCTGCTTGTAAAACCAGCAATGCTCGGGAACCGGTACTTTTCAAACAGATTTTAGTACCGTTTTTGATTCATTAGTACCGCGATACTATACCAGTATACCATACAACACTAATATAAAGTATATATATATATATATATATATATATATATATATATATATATATATATATATATATATATATATATATATATATATATATATATATATATATATATATATATATATATATATATATATATATATATATATATATATATATTTTAGAAAATAAGAGTTGCACTTTTTGAATTAAACAACTCGAACAAAATATTTAAGTGTTAGTATCATTGGGCAACGAGACTCAAACTCTAAAACAATAAATGTGATTAACATTGCTCGACGTAACTTTTTCAAACCCGTCTTTAGAACCTTTGCCAAATCTGCTACAGTTCCTGCTCTTTCTGCACTTCTAACTGTACATTGTCCGTGATTGATTCGAACATTGCCAGAGTGCTGCGAGCCTGCACAGGATGAGAGAAATGGATAATTGATTGATGCAAGTGCTTCAAGACCAGCACTCACATACGTATGTAGTGGCATTAGGGCACCTATGTAATACAATAAGATTCCACTATGCAGGTCTTGAGTGTGTGTTATTAGTGAACCCCTCATATTGATTTTGCTTGGTTCAGCCTTGGCGTGACTGGGTCCTATTTTCCACACAACTTTGTCAGATTGTCCATATGTGCTCTTTGCACTCAACAGAAGGAGTTGAAACAGACAAGCTTGACATGACTGAGCCTTGTCAAGTTGCAGTACGAAGTAAGATTGCACAATATAAACGATCGATGAAACTAATTTGGCATTTGGCCTACGATATTTACATTTTTATAACCCTATCGTGATAACGCATCTTGATTGCCCCTTCGAGCTATGTCCCACAAGCTGCAACAGGCTGCAATTAATGTGCCGTTTATGCAATGTAGCGTACTAAAGTGTGTCCATCCATAGTGCACAGCTGCGTGTAAGTTACTAATCCTTACCTCCATGGCATTAAATCACTGTGTCAAACTATAATTATCAATTAATAGCTAAACATGCAAGAGAGCATGAGGAGACAAGAATCCAGCTATGGATGTGAATCTTGGGGTGACGATTTGATTCAGAATTGATTCTCGATTCAAACCGATTCTCACAAATTATCATTCGGTACATTTAATTTTAATGAAACATGATCAAAACAGGGGCAGCACGGTGGAACAGGGGTTAGTGCATGTGCCTCAATACTGAGTAGTCCTGAGTTCAATCCCGGGCTCGGGATCTTTCTGTGTGGAGTTTGCATGTTCTCCCCGTGACTGCGTGGGTTCCCTCCGGGTACTCCGGCTTTCTCCCACCTCCAAAAACATGCACAGATTGATTGGCAACACTAAATTGGCCCTAGTGTGTGAATGTGAGTGTGAATGTTGTCTGTCTATCTGTGTTGGCTCTATATATATATATATATATATATATATATATATATATATATATATATATACCAGAGCTGGGCAAATATTTTGACTTGGTTGGCCACATTGAGAGAAAAAATGTGTCTGCGGGGCCAATAAGTATGTGTGTATAAATGATATATACACATTTAGCTGTAAAAATATGTGCTTGGTTCCTTTTTTTCAGGAACACTAATGCCAATAGTCACAATGTCCGATTCTAAAAAAAAAGACCACCTCAAAAACACAGAATGGAACTTTATCTGGCAAAGCTGAATTCGACAAAGCAACCCCCCCGTACCAAAAAGCACTTGATGAAAGCGGATACAACTTCACCCTCACCTACGAACCCACGCCAGGAAACCAACCAAAAAAGAGCAGAAAACAAAACAACATTATCTGGTACAACCCCCCATACAGTAAACACGTCTCAACTAATATTGGCCACAAATTCCTCACTCTGATCGACGAACACTTCCCCAAAGGCAACACCCTAAGAAAAGTATTCAACAAGAACAACATTAAATTGAGCTACAGCTGTATGAACAATATACGACAAATCATTTCAAACCACAACAAAGCAATTGAAAAGAAGCCGTCCACCACCAGGCAGAACGACTCCAAAACCGACAAAGGCTGTAACTGCCGCAAGAAACCTGATTGCCCTCTCAACGGGGGGTGCTTACAACCATCAGTCGTTTACCAAGCAAAGGTAACACGCAAGGACATTAACACATCCGACACATATTTAGGATTAATTGAGGGAGAATTCAAAACCAGATGGAACAATCACAAGGCTTCTTTCAGAAGCAAAAGCCTGAAGAACACTACAGAACTCAGCAAACACATTTGGAATTTCAAAGACAATAATGTTGAATATTCAATAACATGGCAAATTCTTGCATCCAGCACACCTTACAACAGCGGTAATAAAAGATGCAACCTATGCTTAAAAGAGAAACTGTTTATTATATACCGTCCAGACCTGTCATCCCTCAACAAACGCAGCTAAACTGTATTAGCATGCCGTCACAGAAGGAAACACCTCCTAGGTAACACATGAGCCAATCACCACGCCCCTACGCCTGCCTGTACCTACCCGTTCTGTGCCCTATATAAACCATGGTATGTGAATGCTTCTATTAAAATCTCCTGATGATTGAGGGAAACCCCTCATGAAACAGGCCTGTAGAGATGAAATAGTCTTGTGATTTTTCCCACACATACATATTACGCTCTACCACGGTATCGAGCACTATTTTTTTTTTTGTGTTTTTTTTTGGATAATCTAATTAAGACATATATACATATATATATATATATATATATATATATATATATATATATATATATATATATATATATATATATATATATATATATATTACAGATTTACCATTGTCATGTCTGTTCATGTTTTTGTTTTGGCCATGTGTTTATTTTTTGGACTCTTTTTAGTTCCTGGTTGCACTTCCTTGTTTGGTTTGGTTTCCATGGTCACCCATTAGTTTTCACCTGTCTTGTCACGCACCTGTTTCACGTTTCGAGTCATGCACCTGTTTTCACTGATCACGTTACTATTTAAATCTGTCTGTTTCTGTTGTTCGTCCTGGCGTCCTCACACATTCACACTCTGATGATCCATGCTGCTCTTTTTCATGTTTTTTCATGCCAAGTAAGTTTTGTTTATTAAGACCACAGTTAGTGTTGTTGTTTCTTTGTTCAAAGTTTTTGTGCCCACGTGCATGTCTTTTGTTTCTTAGTCAAGTTGTATTTCCGCCTTTGTGCGCGCCATTTGTTTGCTTCCTTTTTGTTGTAGTTTATTAGTGTTAAACAATAAATCATGTATTTAAATTCACGCCTTGCCCGCGCCAATTTTCCTTTGCCTTCTGGGAGAACAAACCACGCCATGAACCAAGTCCTGACACCATTGAATAAACAAAAAACATGAGACATTGCACATCAACAGGCACAGGACAGGATGTATCCTGTTTGTTTGCTAATATTCATGTATTGAAGGGCTCAAATTACGTCCTACATTATGGGGTTTTTGGAATTATTTACCCTACATAAGGTGAAATCATCTATAAATGCGGTAAGTATTGTCGGTAGTCAAGGGAGGAAAAACCTCTTACCCATTTCAAAATATTGTTATTATTATGTGTATGCCAAATAATATTCTGTGATATATTTTGATATGGCATAAGGATGCAATATATATCGCCTAACCGTGAGCTTATTCTGTCACACTTCAGAGCTTTTTGTTGTTGTTGCTGAAAACAACTTATTGCTTTTGCCACTGGTGACAATTAAGGTGAAAGACTTTTGGGTGAGGAGTGTAAACACAAGAATGGCTCATCGGTTCATTGCCTCCATCTCTCCATCACTGCCTCTTGGTTTCACTCCCTCACAAAGGCACAGCCTGACACAGCCTCCCCAGCAGGCACCTAGAGCAGATAATCAGGGCTTTATGTGTACGCCGTCTGTGCAGAGCAACATTTCCTTGCCTTGTGTTGACTAACAGGCTGACGGGAGACGGCGATCAAAGTTTTTCTTTTTGACTCACCAAACAGAATCATGGAGCCTCAGATGACACGATTAAAAAGGAGCGATTTAACTGTTGTGCCAAAGTCTTGGGCCACCACTAACTTTGTTGTTTTAATAACCATTTTGTATCATTTTGACACAGTATACCAGTAATACAACCGTGTGACATTAACTCTGCGCCTCTTTTAAAAAAAAAAATTATATTATTATTATTTTTTTGTCTTGTCCAGCTTCTCAGGGAAATCATATAGTTGATGTAGATGCCTATATCGGCTGTACAAATTTACTTTACAAAAGAGAAGTGTGGGATACTTCTCTTGTTGCCTTATTTATATTTGACTTTATTACATGTATTTATATTATCATTTGGGGCAGCCGGGCCGGAGCAGGAGGGGATGGAAAGAGAAAAAAAGGAAGACAGAGGGGGAAATTGTGGGGACAAGAGGGGGATAAGACAGAGAGACAACAACAACAACAACAAAACAACATCAGCGAATACAATATGTACAAATATGATGGTAAAAGTGGTAGCAAAGAAGCAGTTAGTGAAATAAATAATAATACATAAATGACAATGAGCATTATTACACTGCAAATGGAGCAATACAAACACCAATAGAAATAGCATTATTGATAATGAATAATAACAATAATTTACCTCTATTATCAACAATACAATTGTTCTAATGGAACAATACATATATGTAATGATAACTTGAAATACAGAAGAAAGCAGAGAAATGGAGGGGAAGAAAGAGAAGCCAGCTATATTAACCTTGTAGATTGTTATAGTAACAGTAGGTTAAGCTTTGTCAGTGTGCCATTTTGTTACCCAGTTTTAACTCTGCACCTCTATTAATGCCATTTCCTCCACTCCCTTTATGTATCCAATATTTCTGATTTACCACCGTGCGGGAAAAGCAGCTCCATTGGCAGCAAAACAGGCCCAGAGCATAATACTACCACTACCATGCTTGACGGTAGGCATGGTGTTCCTGGGATTAAAGGCCTCACATTTTCTCCTTCAAACATATTGCTGGGGTCAGTTATCTCCGACTGCAAGCTATCAATTCGAGGAAATACGTTGACGTGTGTGTTATTCACATATGAAAATGCGTGGTTTTAACCATATGCTGTTTCTATAGCTGCCACAGCCGCAGCCGGTCCGCATCATTCCATCGCGGTCGGCTCAGCCCACCTCCTTGCCAAAGCCTGTGCCTTCCATCCAGCAGCCGACACCAAGACCTGTTCTACCGCCACACACGCCACACGCCGCCGGCCTTCCCAACTGCTCTGGGCGGGGCAAGATGGCAAAGCTATGTAACCCCGAGGAGATGACCTCAAAGGACTACTACTTTGACTCGTACGCCCACTTTGGCATCCACGAGGTACGACAACAACACTTACAGATCCAATCAATAGGATATATGATTATTCAGCGTAATGGTTGCTGCAGGGTCAGCAAAATGGCAGCTGAGCAACTCATGCATGTTCAATAGACCAGTGTTTTTCAACCACTGTGCCGTGCCGTGAGATATTATCCGGTGTGCCGTGGGAAATTATGCAACTTCACCTAATTAGTCCAAAAAATATTATTTGCAAATCAATAATTATAATCTGCAAATAATGTGCCGTTGTCGAGTGTCTGTGCTGTATAGAGCTCGGCAGGGTTACCATGTAAAACTCCATATCAGTAGGTGGCAGCAGGTAGTTCATTGCTTTGTAGAAGTCGGAATGGTTTGTCGTGATCCCAATATGCAGAGCATAGCGGGAGACAGTGTGAAGGTAAAAAGGTATGTAACGCTTAAACCAAAAATGAACAAAACGGAAAGGAAAAGGCAATGAAGCATAGGGATGGCTATGCAAAACAAAAGTAAAACTGAACTGGCTACAAAGTAAACAAAAACAGAATGCTGGACGACAGCAAAGACTTACAGCGTGTGGAGCAGAGACGGCATCCACAAAGTACATCCGTACATGACATGACAATCAACAATGTCCCCACAAAGAAGGAAAGCGTCCGCACAACTGAAATAGTCTTTTTTGCCAATAGAAAGCAGGTCAGGCAATAGCACTCAAAGGAAGGCGTGAATACCATGAATTGATTTACTACCATGAATTGATTTACGTGGACCCCGACTTAAACAAGTTGAAAAACTTATTCGGGTGTTACCATTTAGTGGTCAATTGTACGGAATATGTACTGTACAGTGCAATCTACTAATAAAAGTTTCAATCAATCAATCAATCAGGCTGCTTCAGGAAAACGCCAACAAAACAGGAAGGACCACCAAAATAACAGCGCAAGACAGGAACTAAAACTCTACACAGGAAAACAACAATAAACTCAAAATAAAGCACGACAACTTGGTGGAGTTTAATTTCTTAACGTTTTCTGCTGGTGGTGTGCCTCCGTATTTTTTTTTTAATGAAAAAAATGTGCCTTGGCTCAAAAAAGGCTAAAAAACACTGCAATAGACAATACCCAGTAATAATAAACACACAAAAAATACACGCGATACAGTGTAACACACAGCAAGCTTTTTTCACTACATCTCCATCTGCTGGATACTGTGGGTAACTGCATAGGCGCCGATCCCGTGGAACACCCACGTGGGATTGGTGGCAACTTTCAATCTTTGAAATAATTTTAGAAAAATCAATCTTGTTGTTATGTGGCTAGCTTGGTCCATTTCACATTAAAACAAGTTAAAAATCATATAATCTCTATTTAAAAAAAGTCTAACCAACATTTCATTATGCCTAATAATGAACTAATAACACAATCACCTTGATTTTGAACACGCTGCAGACGAGCGAATGAAGGCATACTTACTCAACAGCCATACATGTCACACTAAGGGTGACCGTATAAACAATGCCAACACTGTCATAAACATGTGCCATATAGTGTAACCACACTAAATAACAACGACAAACACATTTTGGAAGAATATTTGCACCGCAACACAACATAAACACTACAGAACAAATTCCCAGAATTCCCTGCAGCACCAACTCTTCCGGGACGCTACAATATAAACAAACGCCATTGGTGGATCTACACCTAACATCCACCGTAATGATACCACGTACAATCGCGTATCTAGTCGATACTACTATGATTACATCGATATTTTTTTAACATCACAAAGTCTTCTTTTGTTTTTTTAAAATGTATATTAAGTTTATAAACTCAGGAAACATGAGGACTTTGAATATGACCAATGTGTGATCCTGTAACGACTTGGTATCGGATTGATACCCATATTTAAAGTTAAAAGTTAAAGTACCAATGATTGTCACACACACACGAGGTGTGGCGAAATTATTCTCTGCATTTGACCCATCACCCTTGATCACCCCCTGGGAGTTGAGAGGAGCAGTGAGCAGCAGCGATTGCCACGCCCGGGAATCATTTTTGGTGATTTAACCCCCAATTCCAACCCTTGATGCTGAGTGTCAAGCAGGGAGGTAATGGGTCCCATTTTTTTATAGTCTTTGGTATGACTCGGCCGGGGTTTGAACTCACGACCTACCGATCTCAGGGCGGACACTCTAACCACTAGGCCACTGAGTATGTCTGTGGTATCATCATATTTGTGGTATCATCCAAAACTAATGTAAAGTATCAAACAACAGAAGAATAAGTGATTATTACATTTTAACAGAAGTGTAGATAGAACATGTTGAAACAGAAAATAACCAGATATTACCAGTAAATGAACAAGTAGATGAATAATTCATTTTCTACCACTTGTCCTTAATAATTTTGACAAAATAATACAGTGTTTCCCATAAACTGCCAAGATACCTGTGGCGGTGGGGGCGTAATTTGCATAATTTACTACAATGATATGATTTTCTCTAAAAAGGCTCAAAAAATGTATACTTACTAATTAATAATAACAGTTTTGTTTTAAACGTCCATCCATCCATCCATCCATCCATTTTACAATATAATTACAACACTTTATGTACATATTTATATACAAATTTGAACAATAAGTTACTCACTGAAATATATTTATTAATTGTGGTTCTTACAAAAAATATATCTTATAAAAATATAAAAGCTAAAATGTCTCTTAAAGCTCTGCCCCTTTAATTAGTGCACACTAAATAATTTAACTTTAGCCTACTACTACAACCATATTATTTACCAGCAACATAAAGTGAAACAGAGGCAGAGGTGTCCTGCCACAGTCAGTAACAAATAAACAGAAAACAGTAGTGGTGGTAGATAGACACAAAGCTTCATCAAACATCTTAATCCACTGAACAAAGAGCTCTAAAAATCTTGATCCTACACTTCTCTTTTGTAAAGTGAATCTGAACAGCCGATATGGCATCTATATCAACTATATGATTTGCCTGAGAAGCTGGACAGGACAAAAAATAATAATAATAATAGTAATAATAAATTACCAAAAAAAAAAAAAAAAAATTACAAAAAAAAATATATTTGTGGCGGCCTTAATTCTTTCGTGGCGGGCCGCCACACATAAATGAATGTGTGGGAAACACTGTAATAGAATGATAAATGACACAATATGTTACTGCATATGTCATCAGACTAAATTAGGAGCCTTTGTTTGCTTACTTACTACTAAAAGACAAGTTGTCTTGTATGTTCACTATTTTATTTAAGGGCAAACTTGCAATAAGAAACATATGATTAATGTACCGTACATTTTTTTGTTAAAATAAAGCCAATAATGACAGTTTTTGTGGTCCCCTTTATTTAAAAAAGTACCGAAAAGTACCAAAATACATTTGGTACCGGTACCAAAATATTGGTATCGGGACAACACTAATTCACACACACACTGGGCACCAACTGGCAGAAATGTAAATCGGCGCCTATGGGTCACTGCGCCATTTCGGGCTTGAAGGTCAATGCTATTTTCTAATGTTTTGTCCTGTAAACGCACTAATTAAGGTAGGAAATGTGCCCACAGCATGTATAAACCGCAGGTACGACCAGACGTGTACCTCTCGCAGGCAGGACCGCAGCAAGTGGCCGTGAACACCGAACGGGTCTTTGACAACAAACTGACAGCCGGCAGGCTTTTAAGCCAATTAGTGTTCATTACAGTGCACTTCACTTTATAAGAGCCTGGATTAATTGTCGCTGAGGTTTTAGGACAGCGTGTTCCAATGAACCTGTCACAGTATGCATACGTAGTTACAGTAGGACCAAAAGTAAGGAGGCAGCCATGGGTGCACAGTGAATCATCGACTATGAATCAGCAACAAGTACAAATAAACTCTAAACTAAACAGGGTAACTAAATAAATACACTAAACAGAATGATGCCACACAGCTGGTAAAACAGAAGGACAGGTCGGTCTGCACAATACAGATAGAGGGCTAATGTAATAACCAACATTTTATTTTAATACCTACAGTATACTGTTCATCGCTATGACAGAACATGGGCAAACACGACAAATCAATCATATCTGATTGATCAGCTTCTCCCAGTAACACATTAACACACTAATGCAACTGTAATATCAGAGCTGCTGTATGTCACTGGCTCCAAATTTAATTTTCTTAAAAGGGGAACTGCACTTTTTGAGGGAATTCTGCCAATCGTTCACAATTATTATGAAAGACACGACGGCGGATGATTTATTTATTTTAATGCATTCTAAATATTAAATAAATGTGATTAAAAGTCTGCTTACAATGGAGCCTATGGGAGCCGTTTAATTCTGCCTATAGAGCCCTTCAAAAAACATCCAAACACTAGGGTTTTGTATACATGTAATGTAGTAAAAGGCACATTTTGTCAGGACATGGACTATGGGTTGTTCGTTTTCCCGAGTTGCAATGAAAGTTGGAGTGGACAAGGCGTGAAGGTAAAGACATATTTATTTTTATCACTAACAAAAGAACAAACAAAAAGCGCGCACAAGGCGGAGATTCAAACTTGACTATGAAACAAAACTAGCACTTGGGCAAAAAACTATGAACATGAAACAAATAAACACTTACTGTGACAAGAATACACAAAACTCACGTGGTTAGAAACGAGCAGCATGGAAACTATGGCAGCATGACAATGGCATGAGTAGTAAGGATATCAGATAGCATGGGTGTCAAGGAGGTAATGTCGCCAGACAGACTGCCTGGCAACTGCAAGCTTAAATAATACCGACATGATTAGTGGCAGGTGCGCGAGTGCAAAACGTGAGACAGGTGAAACTAGTGAGTAGTCATGGAAACAAAACAAGCAAGAGTGCACAACCAAGGAACTAAAAAGAGTCCAAAAAACAAACAGCACATGGCCAAACAAAAACATGATCAACAGACATGACACATTTATAATAACATTTAATATTTATGTGTTTTCATGACGCTTTTTTTTTCTTCATCACTGATTATTACTAATTGCAGACTTTATGAAAGCTAACAAACATAATAAAACATCACTTACTGTACAATATCTGCTGTCATTGGGATGCTCATATATTCCTATTTAAATGAAAAATGTCTCATAATCCTCATAAAAATAGCGTAGGTGGGGGGGAGACAAGCGATTTTCCTGTCGTTCTCACCAGTTCCAGGTCCTAAATGGCTGTCAGAGTGTCCCAACTTGTCGGATTATATCCTTAGCCATCTGCTTTTCAGGTGAGGTGCATGATTTATGATCTACAATAAAGTTACAGGGCGCAGGGGTGAGAGAAAGCGGCAGACCACTCGATGGTGTCAACATTGGCACACAAGCTTGTGATAAATAGTTTGTCTGCGTTAGCACTTATAATAACAATATCACTAATACTTGGTTACTATTCAAATCATGAAATGTAAAATGAGTATTGTTGGCGCTTTTTGAATGGTTATTTATCGGCTTTTATGGGCGAAATAGATGAGTAGGAGGAGGCGGACTTTTATTTCCGTTTATTTAATATTTACTAAACTTCATTAAAAAAAAATACCTCCGTCGTCATGTCTTTCATAATGATTGAGAACGATAGGCAAAATCTAAAAAAAAAGTGCAGTTCCCCTTTCAACAAAAAAAATATAAGAGCACCATCAATGGTTAGCATATGTTACCAATAGTGGTTTAAGAGGACACATTTGACTAATCTCTCTTCTTCTCATTGTTCTTGCACTTTACTGAGAGTATAACAAACCATGTTGACTAGTCCTACCAAGCCGGGTCTGTCCTGGGCGAGGTGTCGGACTTGTTCCAGGGACACGTCGGAAGCCCTTAGATCAGTGGTTCTTAACCTGGGTTCGATGGAACCCTAGGGGTTCGGTGAGTCGGCCTCAGGGGTTCGGCGGAAGTCAAAACACACCCGACTCATCGTGTAAATACAAACTTCTCCCTATCGACGTATTACGGGTACGGCAACAGCTGACTTGATTGGCAGGTGTGTAATTTGTTGTGAGTTTATGCACTGTGTTGGTTTTGTTGTTTGAACAAGGTGATGATCATGCACGGTTCATTTTATGCACCAGTAAAAAAACATGGTAACACTTTAGTATGGGGAACATATTCACCATTAGTCAGTTGCTTATTAACATATAAATTAGTAACATATTGGCTCTTAACTAGTCATTATTAAGTACTTATTATCGCCTTATTCGGCATGGCCTTATTATAACCCTAACCCTCTAACCCTGACCCTAACCCATACTTGCCAACCCTCCCGAGTTTCCCGGGAGACTCCCGAATTTCAGTGCCCCTCCCGTAAATCTCCCGGGGCAACCATTCTCCCGAAATTCTCCCGATTTCCACCTGGACAACAATATCGGGGCGTGCCTTAAAGGCACTGCCTTCAGCGTCCTCTACAACCTGTCTTCACGTCCGCTGTTCCTCCAAAAAAACAGCGTGCCGTCCTAGTCGCACAATATGTGCGGCTTTTACACACACTTAAGTGTATGCAAGGCATACTTGGTCAACAGCCATACAGGTCACACTGAGGGTGGCCGTATAAACAACTTTATTACTGTTACAAATATGCGCCACACTGTGAAACCACACCAAACAAGAATGACAAACACATTTCGGGAGAACATCCGCACCGTAACACAACAGAAAAAATACCCAGAACCCCTTGCAGCACTAACTCTTCCAGGATGCTACAATATACATTCCCGCTACCACCAAAATTCGCCCCCCCAACCCCGCCCACCTCAAACACCCCCCCACCCCCCTATCTCCCGAATTCGGATGTCCCACGGTTGGCAAGTATGCCCTAACCCTAACCAAATAACTCTAAATTAAGTGTTTGTTACTTAGAATATGTTCCCCATACTAAAGTGTTACCAAAAACATACAACATTGTCTTGAATTTGAAAAAAAACCAAAACATTTTATTTTTCACTAAAGAAGGGTTCGGTGAATGCGCATATGAAACTGGTGGGGTTCGGTACCTCCAACAAGGTTAAGAACCACTGCCTTAGATCCTGAGCTGCAATGCAAAGCCAGCATGGTGCGGGTGGCGCCTCTAGGACGTCTCCAGCCTGCTTGGTGGGGGTCAAAGTATATGATGACGCAAGTTGGATGGTCAGATGGTCAGCAGATGACATAGTTGAACCATCGCATTGCTGCAAGTCGAGAGGCAGGGAGTTGTTGTGTCCGCTCTAAGATCTCTGTGTTGTGGACATACTGGAACCCTTTCCCTACCTCAATTCTCTTTAGGGCTTTGATGTCAAATCTGTCCAACCTGGCCGTAGTGTTATCTAGGCGCCAGGTTTCTGCACCAGACGGGTTGTAAAGTCTGGGCTTGGTCTCTCTGGAAAGATCTCAGTGTTGCCACAGGGACTGCAGGGGCTTTGCGTCTGTCTACCACTGGTTTCAGGTCGCCGGTTTTGGATATTGTGGATCCAAGGAGTTTGAAGGTGGGGGTTAAAAGGATGAGGTATCATTGAACTGAAAGGGTCGTGGGTCGGTATCGTCACCTATGTGCATAAGTTCAGTCTCAGCTGAACTTAAAGGGGAACTGCACTTTTTTTTTTTAATTGCCTCATTCACAATCCTTGTGTGAGACAGAAACACGTGTTCTTCTTTGTATCTAAATCGTAAAAAAAAAAAAACGCGAGCAAGAGGCAACTAATAGTACAGTTAAAGGGGATTCGCCTATAAAGCCCTCTAAAAAACCTCCAAAAACCTCCATCCATGTTTTAGATACACAATGTAAGTACACTATATTGCCAAAATTATTTGGCCACCTGCCTTGACTCACATATGAATTTGAAGTGCCATCCCACCTTATGCAGCTATTACAGCATCAACTCTTCTGGGAAGGCTGTCCACAAGGTTGCGGAGTGTGTTTAAAGGAATTTTCGACCATTCTTCCAGAAGCGCATTGGTGAGGTCACTGGACAAGGCCTGGCTCTCAGTCTCTGTTCTAATTCATCCCAAAGGTGTTCTATCGGGTTCAGGTCAGGACTCTGTGCAGGCCAGTCAAGTTCATCCACACCAGACTTTGTCATCCATGTCTTTATAGACCTTGCTTTGTGCACTGGTGCACAGTCATGTTGGAAGAGGGAGGGGCCCGTTCCAAACTGTTCCCACAAGGTTGGGAGCATGGAATTGTCCAAAATGTTTTGGTATCCTGGAGCATTCAAAGTTCATTTCACTGGAACTAAGGGGCCAAGCCCAACTCCTGAAAGAAAACCCCACACCATAATTCCTCCTTCACCAAATTTCACACTCGGCACAATGCAGTCCGAAATGTACCGTTCTCCTGGCAACCTCCAAACCCAGAGTCAAAGCGTGATTCATCACTCCAGAGAAGGCGTCTCCACTCCTCTAGAGTCCAGTGGTGATGTGCTTTACACCACTGCTTTGATGCTTTGCATTGGACTTGGTGATGTATGGCTTAGATGCAGTTGCTCGGCCGTAGAAACCCATTCCATGAAGCTCTCTGCGTACTGTACGTGGGCTAATTGGAAGGTCACATGGAGTTTGGAGCTCTGTAGCAAATGTTTCTAGAAACAGTCTCCATGCCTAAGTGCTTGATTGTATACACCTGTGGCCGGGCCAAGTGATTAGAACACCTGATTCTGATCATTCGGATGGGTGGCCAAATACTTTTGGCATTATAGTGTATATATGTATTATAACTATACAATGTAATATTTACAACATTTTGATCATTTCAAGCTTTGTAGGGATTTAAAAGGGGGAATAGAGGAATCCCCTTAGCTACATTGTTAGCCAAGCTTGTATTAGCAGTTTTATTTTTTAATTGTACAAGTTAGAGAAAGACATATGTGTGTTCTTGTCTCAAATAAGGATTGTGAATGATAGACAAAATAAAAAAACGTGCAATTCCACTTTAAGGGCAAGCTTTTTGTCTCCCTTGTCGAAGGTGCTGAGGGCTTCCAGGAGAACTCTGCAATCGCTGTGAAGTCATCAGCATATTTACTAATAAATGTCTACATTTGTCATAATTAGAAGTAATATTTTGTAAACATTGCGGCTCAAAAAACAGTAATTGGGTTTTATGGTTTTCAATCACGGCTGCCTCGCACAGATGCACATGCCCACGGCGCGTGCCCACCCAAGGAGAGATCGTTGCAATCTAAAAGGATTAAAAAACTGAAGGGTGGGTCACAATGGTTGCGGCTCTTTCGGGTGTGAGAACCCTGTATGTAAGCTTCTACCTAAACCTGACATGCAGCAGCTTTAACTCCTTTTTTTTGATAACGGTACCAAAATTATTTCGATACTTTTCGGTACTTTTCTAAAAAAAAAAGGGCACCAAAAAAAATTGCATTAATAGCTTTATTGAAATAAAAAATCTTAGGGTACATTAAACATGTTTCTTATTGAAAGTTTGTCCTTAAATAAAATAGTGAACATACTAGAAAACTTGTCTTTTAGTAGTAAGTAAACAAACAAAGGCTCCTAATTTAGCTGCTGACATATGCAGTAACATATTGTGTCATTTTCCATTCTATTATTTTGTCAACATTATTAAGGACAAGTGGTGGAAAATGAATTATTAATCTACTTGTTCATTTACTGTTAATATCTGCTTACTTTCTTTATTAACATGTTCTATCTACACTTCTGTTAAAATGTAATAATCACTTATGGGGGGGGGGGGGGGTGTTACCCACATATGCGGTCCTCTCCAAGGTTTCTCATAGTCATTCACATTGACTCCCACTGGGGTGAGTTTTTCCTTGCCCGTATGTGGGCTCTGTACCGAGGGTGTCGTTGTGGCTTGTACAGCCCTTTGAGACACTTGTGATTTAGGGCTATATAAGTAAACATTTATTGATTGATTGATTGATTATTATGTCGTTTGATACTTTACATTAGTTTTGGATGATACCACAAATTTAGGTATCAATCTGATACCAAGTAGTTATAAGATCATACATTGGTCATATTCAAAGTCCTCATGTGTCCAGGGACATATTTCCTGAGTTTATAAACATAATTTTTTAAAAACGAAAGAAGATATTGTGATGCAAAAAAAAAAAAGGTATTTTTCAGAGGCGGTATAGTACTGAATATGATTCATTGGTATCGCGGTACTATACTAATATCGGTATACCGTACAACCAATCCAATCAATCCAGCCCACTTTATTTATAGAGCACATTTAAACAACAAAAATGTTTCCAAAGTGCTGCACAAAAATATTAAAAACAAGATTCAAATACTATCCTTAGCTCCACAAATGACTGAATAAAAACAAAATAAATAAATATAAAACCAATATAAAAATAATATATAAAAATAAATATGATTAAAAACGATTTTAAAGGGTAAAACCAATTAAAACAATCAATAAAAATACAAATTTAAAAACATGGAGGACCTCACAGACCCAGTTGGGATTACTGCCATAGCACAGGAAAAATCATTATCGTACGATATTATCAAGCATATGAAAATACTTACTTTTATTTCACGAGAACCTTTTGTCTTACAGAGACAATTCACTTTTTCCTGCAGGGGTCATTGACTTTACAAAAGAAGTTTATGACATATTAAAGGCTGTACTAAAAATAAAAAGCTGCTGTTTTGTAATGATTCAGGAGCACTGAGAGGTACATTTAATTTCTGGACCTCACAATATGAAATAAAGAGCGAGCAGCAGTGAATAGGCTTTATTTATCTCAGGGGTGTCAAAGTCATTTTAGCTCAGGGGCCGCATGGAGGAAAATCTATTCACAATAGTAAAATCATGGCATGATATCTTAAAAATAAAGACAACTTCAGGTTGTTTTCTTTGTTTTACTTTGGCCTAAAATAGAACTAGCACATTCTGAAAATGTACAAATCACAAATAATCTTCTGGACAAAACACTTCAAATTTGTTGAAAATTCTGAGGAAATTGGTGCAGCTTCAAAAACACAATGAGCTTAGACTTGGTCTCGGTGTATCTACAAAGCCATGATTAAACTTGAAGTCACAGTCTTTCTGGGATTGAACAAAAAACACAACATATAAACTCTTCTAGTTATCAAATACCTCCTTTGTCATGTCCACGTATCAATCCAGAGCTAACTCAACAAACCGTAAGAAACGGAGGTAAAAACTTTTCCAAAGGGTTGAGTTCACTTTTCTGTTTGACAGAGATATTTTGGGGCAACGAGGGTGCCAGATGACGATGTGTTCGAAGCAGAAGACATAAAACGGCAGGTTTTAAGTTTCATGTGGGTCGAGGAGGAGGAGGAGGAGGAGCCACAGTCCCCCTGCTCAGCGGCCTTGTGATTAGAGTGTCCGCCCTACGATCAGTAAGGTCGTGAGTTCAAACCCCGGCCGAGTCATACCAAAGTCTATAAAAATGGGACCCATTACCACCCTGCTTGACACTCAGCATCAAGGGTTGGAATTGGGGGGTTAAATCACCAAAAATAATTCCCGGGTGTGGCCACCGCTGCTGCTCACTGCTCCCCTCACCTCCCCGGGGGTGATCAAGGGTGATGGGTCAAATGCAGAGAATAATTTCACCACACCTAGTGTGTTTTTTACTGTGTACCTCTTGCTTGCTTGCCTAACAGAATTGCTATTGTGACATCCAGTGGACACATTTAGAACAGCAGTTTATTTCGTTAAAAAAAAAAAAAAAAAAAAAAGCTCAGTTTTATACTTGGCAAACCGGATACAACCTGTATGTTTGATATCCCTGATTTTGGTTGTTGTTTAAACTAATGCATAATTTTTTTCCTGAACCCGCTCTTAAACCAGGAGATGCTAAAGGACGAAGTGAGGACCCTGACCTACCGCAACTCCATGTACCACAACAAGCACGTGTTCAAGGATAAAATAGTTCTTGATGTGGGAAGTGGCACTGGGATCTTATCCATGTTTGCAGCCAAAGCAGGAGCGAAGCACGTGTATGGGGTGAGTAAGACTGTTGTGTGTGTGTGTGTGACTTCTTCAATGTGTGCCTGGACATATATTTGAAATACTGCACCACGGGTGAAGCTTACTGTAATCTTAGAGGAATCTCCTGTCTCACGGGCGGGTGATAAAAGTGTTACGGCCTCTTAGGCCCGTCGTACACATGGCATCTCTGTCACGGTGCACCGAAGTGCAAGTTAATTGGTAGTCAGGTCGTGTTTGAGGATGCACACCACTGCATTATCGTGGTACAAGGACTAGCATATGCAGAGACTCCTCCCACCACCACCAAGGACCGTTTTCACTGCTGGACTCTAGAAAGAGGTTCCGCAGCCTCCGTAGCAGAACCTCCAGGTTCTGTAACAGCTTCTTCCCTCAGGCCGTAAGACTCTTGAACGCATTAAAATAATCCCCTCAATTCTACCCCAAAATGGATTAACTCGCTGTAATATAAAGACAATATAACATACATCCATAAACGTGGATGCATATGCAAAAGTGCAATATATTTATCTGTACAGTAATCTATTCATTTATATCTGCACCTTATTGCTCTTTTATCCTGCACTACAACGAGCTAATGCAACGGAATTTCGCTCTTATCTGTACTGTAAAGTTCAAATTTGAATGACAATAAAAGGAAGTCTAAGTCTATATATTTGCTTCATTGACTTGGAATTGCCAAGAGACTTGCGTTGTAATCTGTCTTGTGTTGTAATTTGACACGTGGTTGTGGGTTCAAATATGGCTCAACAATATTTAAAGGCCTACTGAAATGAATTTTTTTATTTAAACGGGGATAGCAGATCCATTCTATGTGTCATACTTGATCATTTCGCGATATTGCCATATTTTTGCTGAAAGGATTTAGTATAGAACAACGACGATAAAGTTCGCAACTTTTGGTCTCTGATTAAAAAAAAGCCTTGCCTATACCGGAAGTAGCGTGACGTCACAGGAGGTAGGATTCCTCACAATTACCCGTTGTTTACAATGGAGCGAGAGAGATTCGGACCGAGAAAGTGACGATTACCCCATTAATTTGAGTGAGTATGAAAGATTCGTGGATGAGGAACGTTAGAATGAAGAACGAGAGGCAGTGCAGGGTGTATCTTTTTTCGCTCTGACCGTAACTTAGGTACAAGGTCTCATTGGATTCCACACACTCTCCTTTTTCTATTGTGGATTACGGATTTGTATTTTAAACCACCTCGGATACTATATCCTCTTGAAAATGAGAGTCCAGAACGCAAAATGGACATTCACAGTGACTTTTATCTCCACGACAATACATCAGCGAAACACTTTAGCTACTGAGCTAACGTGATAGCATCTGGCTCCAATGCAGATAGAAACAAAATAAATAAATCCCTGACTGGAAGGATAGACAGAAGATCAACAATACTATTAAACCATGGACATGTAACTACACGGTTAATAATTCTCAGTCTGGCAAAGCTTAACAATGCTGTTGCTAACGACGCTGAAGCTAACTTAGCAACTTAGCAACCGGACCTCACAGAGCTATGATAAAAACATTAGCGCTCCACCTACGCCAGCCAGCCCTCATCTGCTCATCAACACCCGTGCGCACCTGCGTTCCAGCGATCGACGGCGCGACGAAGGACTTCACCCGATCACAGATTCGTTGGCGGCTAGCATCGGCTAGCGCGTCTGCTATCCAAGTAAGTAGTCCTTGTTGTGTTGCTACAGCCAGCCGCTAATACACCGATCCCACCTACAACTTTCTTCTTTGCAGTCTCCATTGTTCATTAAACAAATTGCAAAAGATTCACCAACACAGATGTCCAGAATACTGTGGAATTGTGCGATGAAAACAGAGCAGTTTGTATGGTGACACATTGGGTACGAATACTTCCGTTGCCGTCGTGACGTCACGCGCATATACATCATCCAAAGACGTTTCCAACCGGAAGTTTAGCGGGAAATTTAAAATTGCACTTTATAAGTTAACCCGGCCGTATTGGCATGTGTTGCAATGTTAAGATTTCATCATTGATAAATAAACTATCAGACTGCGTGGTCAGTAGTAGTGGGTTTCAGTAGGCCTTTAATGGTTCTTCTGCCCAGGAAAGCATATGTAGTTTATTATTTTAAATACAACTCAGTTAAAATATTTTTAGTAAAAGGTTTTGTTTTTTTTAGCACATCCAATACCATGATGATAATGATAGCCATTATGATTCTGGTCACAATAAGTGATTAAATTATATCGTTACCTCCCTAAGGCCCCTTCTACACTAGGTAAATCCCACCTAACCTTATCCTTGTCCACACACACACACAATGGTCGTTTAAGACCCCTTGCCCTCCGTCCGCCGGCGCAACAAACCTAGTACGAATGCACGGACAATGCACACGTCATAGTCACCTCCAGTGTTGCTTTGTGTGCAAGTTTTTAAATTTGACTTATCAGAAACAATATCCAGTGTTGTGGTATTTCAATTAACTGGAATCCAGTGTGCTGTGGGGCCCTATTGTAGTGAATCACACCTGAGACATCATAAATTAATCAAATCTTTAGTGGACATGTGAACGTAAACAATGTGATAAAGATTATTTTACAACAATCAATCTAGGGATCTAGATATCTGGGGCCGTACTTATCAAGCTTCTTAGAATTACTCCTAAGAAGTCTGCTAAGAGTTGACTTATGAGTAAAGAAATTATTCGCTGAAAGCTGCACTTAATAGTTAGTTATCAAGCGTCCTACTCACACTTTCAGCGAAGTGTAGGACTGAATCTTAAGTGTCACACTCAGAGCTGAATTACGACATTACTATGTGCCGTAAACGGAATTTTAGGTGACGTCATTTCTGTGTCCATAGAAATTACCAATCACGGAAGGGAATCCCTTGTCTAAGAATAAAGAAATATCTTGGAAATATGTAAGTGGACAATGGGAGTGTATATTTTGACAATAAACTACAAAATAATACAAAACAAACAAACAATATTGGCAATGAATCAAAAATAAATGTTTCCTTTTCTTTCCAATTCATTAATTAGGCAACTAATTTGAAACTGGTGTGGGTGGCTCTATATATACTAGCCCACTGCAGCCACATGCAGCTCTGCTGCGTGATGTTGCTAATGAGATGACGCCCCTTATTAAATCTGTGACAAAAATAATACCCGCTCTGTCGAAACGATACCGTTTGATCAGCTGCTCGCTCCCTGAACGTTCGCGCACGTCTCTCTCGCCTCAGTGCCATCCCCTGCTGGCAACTCCTAACCACTTAGGACACCTCTGAAGGTCTCTTAAATATCATGGAGAGTAGGAGTGATTCTTAGACTTAAGAAAGTCGATAAATAGCTTTTATTCTTAAGTTTGAGAGTCGGACTAAATTTCGCAAATTCTCAGGACTTAAGCGTAAAATGGCACTCTAAGACGCTTGATAAATACGGCCCCTGGTCAGGACACTCCTCACCTTCATTATTTATTCGTTTTTGGTGACTTTATATACTCTGGACCTAGATATTGAGTTTGCGACATACATGGCGGACAATAACTGATACGGTCTGCTTTGCCAGTCCAAAGGCATTCGATGTTTTCCGTAGTCTTCCCTCGTCGGCCAGGTAATACAAAGCGCGCGCTACCTTTTTATGAATCACATTTACGGGAGCCTGCATTCTCGTTGTCTCTCCTTCGACAAATGGACAACGTTTTTCGGTAAGTAGAATCACAGCTGACCCGGACATTTGAAAGTTATCATGCCGTCTGAGAAGTGTGGTATCCCAAATAGCTGCTATCGCTTTCTCTTAAGGTATTCATGTGTGATTTTCACAAGCATCTGTACATGTAGAATAAGGAGAAACACGGGCAGGTCTGGATGACTCACCTCCATATTTCTAGTGTTTACCTCCGAGTGGAATCAGGTTGTTTTGAAGCTGGCTGTGGCGCGTTCTTTCTGACATCACTTCCTGTGTGGGGCGCGGTTTTTCTGGCGTCACTTCCTGTGTGGGGCGCGGTCTTTCTGGCGTCACTTCCTCTCCGAACTCAGTTTGTAAACGATCAATTAATCCATACAAAGCTAAGAGCCGGAGATTCAAGAAATACACGGCACACTTACCCGTGTAAAAAATTATCCTAGAGGGCAATCTTGAACACTGGTTTAGTGTGGCTGAAACGGGGCTTAGACTAAGAAATTATTTGTTTAAGGAGTTATCCGGCCTTAACCTTCCTCTTGTGTTAGCTTTCTGTTACCATCTCTTATGTTAACGGGTCGGTTTTGACCCATGTCTTAAATCAGCCAGTAAAATACACTAAAAACAATTATCTATCATCCAATTTGTTTCTCATCTCTTGGTTACCTTGTTAGGCTTCCTTATCCATGAAAATATTGGTTTTAATATTTTTGGTGTGGGCCATTGGGCCTTTTTTTTGTCAGTATAGCCCTCGATTTCAATTTAAAAAAATGGTAAAATGAACCTCAAGAGAAGTGTATAAATAAATAAAAGGTTGTTGCGTTACCTGACTATTACTGAGGGGTATTAGAACACATCTCTTGAATAAATTTGTTGAATTTATTTTTTCATTTTAATAATTTTAACTATAGTAACATCTATGGTGTTACGGGTCGATTTCGACCCATATATATTTACTTCAAGAAAAAGGCTAAAAAGTATTTTTTTCAGCAACAGAACTTTAATACAAACACAAAATGAAAAGCAGAACAAGTCATAACACAACATATAGATTTGCAAGGTCAAACAAACAACGACCAATCAAGCAAATCAAGTTAAGTTAAGTTAAAGTTAAAGTACCAATGATTGTCACACACAAACGAGGTGTGGCAAAATTATTCTCTGCATTTGACCCATCACCCTTGATCACCCCCTGGGAGGTGAGGGGAGCAGTGAGCAGCAGCGGTGGCCGCACCCGGGAATCATTTTTGGTGAATTAACCCCCAATTCCAACCCTTGATGCTGAGTACCAAGCAGGGAGGTAACGGGTCCCATTTTTATAGTCTTTGGTGTGACTCGGCCGGGGTTTGAACTCACAACCTACCGATCTAAAGTACCAATGATTGTCACACACACACTAGGTGTGGTGAAATTTGTCCTCTGCATTTGACCCATCCCCTTATTCACCCCCTGGGAGGTGAGGGGAGCAGTGAGCAGCAGTGGTGGCCACGCCCGGGAATCATTTTTGGTGATTCAACCCTCAATTCCAACCCTTGATGCTGAGTGCCAAGCAGGGAGGTAATGGCTCCCATTTTTATAGTCTTTGGTATGACTCGGCCGGGGTTTGAACTCACAACCTACCGATCTAAAGTACCAATGATAGTCACACACACACACTAGGTGTGGTGAAATGTGTCCTCTGCATTTGACCCATCCCCTTGTTCACCCCCTGGGAGGTGAGGGGAGCAGTGGGCAGCAGCGGTGCCGCACCCGGGATTCAATTTTGGTGATTTAACCCCCAATTCCAACCCTTGATGCTGAGTGCCAAGCAGGGAGGTAATGGGTCCCATTTTTATAGTCTTTGGTATGACCTCCTCATCAGACTCATCAGATGTGTCAGTGTCTTCTGGATGATAATCCACATTGTCTTCCTCCTCAGAAACCTGTTCATCCGTATCACTATGCTGCTCTGTGTCCTCTCCCTAATTTTCACCAAAAATATTATCCAGAACTTCTTACTGTACGGTAAATCTTTTTTTCATTTTTGTATGCTGCAAATTGGAGATGTGCACTCTGCCAGTCACCAACTCTATACTGAATTAACCTCACATGTCATGTTTTAGTAGTGGATAACAAGGTAAAATGAGAATCCCCTAAAGCTCACATGATTGGTAGAGGAGCTGGCTGTCAGTGTGTTCAGTTTTGGCTGTAATTATTGTTTTATTATCTTTTTTTTTATAACTGGGTCGAAACCGACCCTAACACCACCAAGGTCATAATTTCAACCAGAGCATTTTATAATTAAGTGGAAAAAAAAAAAAAAAGTTTTATTTTGTTGAAATAGAGGTTCCTGACAAAGTCAAAAAGCCTTGATGCAAAAAAATTAATTTGTGTGGTTCTTTTATGCATTCAAAAACTAAAACGTGTCGGTGCCGACCCTAACACAAGACGAAGGTTAAGTCAAGCCAGTCTCGACAAAAAGCTGTCTCGCACATGCGTGTGATTGCATCAGTTGAGGTAAATTAAGTTGTTCATATGCCCGAGGATAATACACAGGGTAAGGCGCCCAGGCAGCATATACTGTATTTTCTTTGTTAACGTGGAATTTGTGTTGTAGTCTACTATTTGACATAATGTGTTTGCGTGTAAAATAATGGCTTTTAAGATGTAAGGACAATATTTAATATTTCTTCTGCCAAGAAAAGGTTATTGTGTGTATGTGCTTGTTGTTGTATGTTTACTATTTACGAAACCCAAAACCAGTGAAGTTGGCACGTTGTGTAAATTGTAAATAAAAACAGAATACAATGATTTGCAAATCCTTTTCAACTTATATTCAATTGAATAGACTGCAAAGACAAGATACTTTACGTTCGAACTGGTACCCTTTGTTATTTCTTTGCAAATATTAGCTCATTTGGAATTTGATGCCTGCAACATGTTTCAAAAAAGCTGGCACAAGTGGCAAAAAAGACTGAGAAAGTTGAGGAATGCTCATCAAACACTTATTTGGAAAATCCCACAGGTGAACAGGCTAATTGGGAACAGGTGGGTGCCATGATTGGGTATACAAGCAGCTTCCATGGAATGCTCAGTCATTCACAAACAAGGACGGGGCGAGGGTCACCACTTTTTGAACAAATGCGTGAGCAAATTGTTGAACAGTTTAAGAACAACATTTCTCAACCAGCTATTGCAAGGAATTTAGGGATTTCACTATCTAAAAGTCTATAATATCATCAAAAGGTTCAGAGAATCTGGAGAAATCACTGCACATAAGCGGCGAGGCCGTGACCTTTGATCCCTCAGGCGGTACGGCATAAAAAAACGACATCTGTTTGTAAAGGATATCACCACATGGGCTCAGGAACACTTCATAAAACCACTGTCAGTAACTACAGTTGGTTGATACATATTTAAGTGCAAGTTAAATCTCTACTATGCAAAGCGAAAGCCATTTATCAACAACACCCAAAAATGTCGCCGGCTTTGCTGGGCCTGAGCTCATCTAAGATGGACTGATGCAAAGTGGAAAAGTGTTCTGTGGTCGGATGAGTCCACATTTCAATTTGTTTTGGGAAACTGTGGACGTCGTGTCCTTTGTACCAAAGAGGAAAATAATCACCCGGACTGTTATAGGCCAGCATCTGTGATGGTATGGAGGTGTATTAGTGCCCAAGGCATGGGCAACTTACACATATGTGACGGCACCATTAACACTGAAAGGTACATACAGGTTTTGGAGCAACATATGTTGCCATCCAAGCAAAGTCCTTTTCATGGACGCCCCTGCTTATTTCAGCAAGACAATGCCAAGCCACATTCTGCATGTAAAAGAGTGCGGGTACTAGACTGGCCTGCCTGTAGTCCAGACCTGTCTCCCATTGAAAATGTGTGGCGCATTATGAAGCGTAAAATACGACAACGGAGACCCCCGGACTGTTGAACAACTTAAGCTGTACATCAAGCAAGAATGGGAAAGAATTCCATCTGAAAAGCTTCAAAAATTTGTCTCCTCAGTTCCTAAACGTTTACTGAGTGTTGTTAAAAGGAAAGGCCATGTAACACAGTGGTGAAAATGCCCCTGTGCCAACTCTTTTGCAATGTGTTGCTGCCATTAAATTCTAAGTTAATGATTATTTGCAAAAAAAAAATTAAGTTTCTCAGTTCGTACATTACATATCTTGTCTTTGCAGTTTATTCAATTGAATATAAGTTGAAAATGATTTGCAAATCATTGTATTGTGTTTTTATTTACGATTTACACAACTTGCCAACTTCACTGGTTTTGGGTTTTGTAGAATAAAACTTGGTTAAAACATGCGTGTATAGGTGCTTTTTGAGCCCATTCAACAATTCTGCAATAATAACGATAACTGTGATATAAATCTTTATATCGTTACCTCCCTAAGTTCAATCAAAGTCAACAATAGACTGAAAGTTTGTTTTTCCTGAATGCCACTAAACGCACCACATTTCTACAGAAAGTCACAAAAGTGTGACATGCACACTGCTGTTTTTTTGTGCATTATTGGATCTAACAAAAATGCGTAAGTCCATTTTTCCAGAATGTCACTAAACGCACCACACTACTACGATAAGTCTCGCCCGGGGGTCGGCAACGCGCGGCTTTCCAGCCACACGCGGCTCTTTAGCGTTGCCCTAGTGGCTCCCTGGAGCTTTTTCAAGAAATTATGAAAATGGAAAAAGATGAGGAAAAAAATATATATTTTGTTTTAATATGGTTTCTTAAGGAGGAAAAACATGACACAAACCTTCCGAATTGTTAGAAATTCCACTGTTTACATTAAACATGCTTAACTGATGAGTATTTCGAGCCTGTCATTTTGTCCTAATTTCGGAAGTCCTAGAACGCACCGTAGTTTGTTTACATGTACAACTTTCCTTGATGCTGCCACAGAAAGACGTGTTTCATGCCACTCCTTCTTTGTCTCTATTTGTCCATCAAACGTTTTATGCTGTGCGTCAATCCACAAAGGTGTGCTTTGTTGATGTTATTGACTTGTGTGGAGTGCTAATCAGACATATTTGGTCACTGCATTACTGCAAGCTAATCGATGCTAACATGCTATTTATGCTAGCTGTATGTACTTATTGCATCATTATGCCTCATATTTTAGGTATATTTGAGGTCATTTTATTTGTAGTTTTCGTTTCTTTCAACTTGAACACACACATCTTTACCTTTGGCCATTCTAAGCCAGTACTTTCAAGGAGTTATCTCACCCTCTGAAGAGCCTCCGTTTTACTAATGTTTTCCAATGTTGTAAACATGTGTAGAATAAATATTACATTTCAACATTTCTGTCAACGAAGATTTGCATTAGCCTGCGACATAGTCATTTTGATAGTAGTCTAATACATCTAATATAGACACACCATGTGTTGCCTTCATTATAACACTTATGTATTACTTAGTAGATTGCACAGTACAGTACATATTCCGTACCATTGACCACTAAATGGTAACACCCGAATAAGTTTTTCAATTTGTTTAAGTCGGGATCCACGTTAATCAATTCATGAATGTGTGAATGAATGAATGTATTTATTCCGGCAGACAGACATATATAGCAACACTTCATCACTCTTTGTAATTTGACAGACATGCAACGTCACCCACCGAAAAGGGATACGGGAAAAAAAGCAAGAATGCTTATCCATGTCCCGCCCCTAATTTACAATCAACTTATATGTTGGTTATATATGTTGGTTATATAGTCCAAGTTTCAACAGCAGATTTGATGGATACATGACAATTTCAGAACAAGTATAATATATGATAATGACAAGTCAGTATACATACACCAATATGGATATAATAGCATTGAGCGGCCAAGAGATTAGCTCCATCTTGCCTGGGTATATTTCACCTTATCTGGTGTGTTATGTCCATTATTCCACAGCGAGTTCTTTTGCACCTGTGTCCCACAGTTGAGATAGTCCAAACAACTAGTCATGTTTTTGATAGTTTCCCAACAACACATTTTTTACCGTAAGGTTGAACACTCTTAGGCTAGAAGACAGTTTGATTTCTCCGCTCACATTGTCCCACAGTTTCACCCCTGCTATAGATAACGTTTGAGCCTTGAATGTGGAATTTACAATGTTATGTTTGAATTTCAGGACTCCCCTGAGTTCATGTGAACCATCTCTGAGTGAAAACAGACTCTGCATATTGGCAGGTAGAGCCCTTTGTGAGGCCATAAACATAACTTGAAGGCTACTGTATTGGATTATATCATGTAGTTTAAGAAAATTACTCATTATGAACAGATCATTGGTATGAGCTCTATATGGGGCATAATGTATAATTCTAATTGCCTTTTTCTGGAGCTTAAATAGCGGTTCAATAGTGGTGTGCCCCTGAACTTCAGCGCAATACTGTAAATGCGGCAATAAAAGAGCTAAATGAATTTTGATTTAGTATATACAGTCGCGATCAAAAGTTTACATACACTTGTAAAGAACATAATGTCATGGCTGTCTTGAGTTTCCAATAATTTCTACAACTCTTATTTTTTTGTGATAGAGTGATTGGAGCACATACTTGTTGGTCACAAAAAACATTCATGACGTTTGGTTCTTTGATGAATTTATTATGAGTCTACTGAAAATGTGACCAAATCTGCTGGGTCAAAAGTATACATACAGCAATGTTAATATTTGGTTACATGTCCCTTGGCAAGTTTCACTGCAATAAGGCACTTTTGGTAGCCATCCACAAGCTTCTGGCAAGCTTCTGGTTGAATTTTTGACCACTCCTCTGGACAAAATTAGTACAGTTCAGCTAAATTTGTTGGTTTTCTGACATGGACTTGTTTCTTCAGCATTGTCCACACGTTAAAGTCAGGACTTTGGGAAGGCCATTCTAAAACCTTAATTCTAGCCTGATTTAGCCATTCCTTTACCCCTTTTGACGTGTGTTAGGGGTCATTGTCCTGTCGGAACACCCAACTGCGCCCAAGACCCAACCTCCGGGCTGATGATTTTAGGTTGTCCTGAAGTAATCCTCCTTTTTCATTGCCCCATTTAAATCACCAGTTCCATTGGCAGCAAAACAGGCCCAGATCATAATACTACCACCACCATGCTTGACGGTGGGAGTGGTGTTCCTGGGATTAAAGGCCTCACCTTTTCTCCTCCAAACATATTCCTGGGTATTGTGGCCAAACAGCTACATTTTTGTTTCATCTCACATCACATGGACAAAGATAAGACCTTCTGGAGGAAAGTTCTGTGGTCAAATGAAACAAAAATTGAGCTGTTTGGCCACAATACCAAGCAATATGTTTGGAGGAGAAAAGGTGAGACCTTTAATCCCAGGAACACCATGCCAGTTTTGCTGCCAATGGAACTGGTGCTTTAAATGGGACAATGGAAAGGGAGGTTTACCTCCAAATTCAGTAGACCCATAATAAATTCATCAAAGAACCAAACTTCATGAATGTTTTTTGTGACCAACAAGTATGTGCTCCTATCACAAAAAAAATAAGAGTTGTAGAAATTATTGGAAACTCAAGACAGCCATGACATTATGTTCTTTACAAGTGTATGTCAACTTTTGACCACGACTGTAAGTGATTGCATCAGATGTTTGAGGATACAACACTACATTAGTTTAGTACAGGGCCCATGCAGCATATATTTGCTTCTTTAACTTAGAATTGCCAAGGTACTCATGTTGTTATCTACTTTATGACGTAACGTGTTCGCGTGTATGTTCTCTGCCTCTCTCTCCATCCCTATCCTTTTTCGGGAATTGAGCAGCATTCGTGTTTCTGCTCGGGCTCATTTTTGTGTCACTGATGCCCATCTGGCTGTACTTAAAACTGGGAATACAACTTCAGGGATTTAGATGCGCTGCACACACACACACACACACACACGGAAATATGCCCATACTTTTCTGCTCAAAAGCTAATAAAGCATCACATGAAAGATGGGCCATTGAGGTGAAAAGGCTGGGCTTTACAGGCCAACATGAACGCGACACCATAACATATGCCTTTTAGAAGAAGAAATACAATTATATTGCGTAGTGCCAATAAAACACGAGAGCCCATATGTGCATTAGACGTATTGTATAGTTCTGATGCGTTACGGTCACATGTGCTTCACATTCTGTCAACAAAGGGTAGAAATTATGTATAGCAAATGATTAGCCAAACAAATCAACGCTTGTTTTATTGTTGTGGTTTACTCAGTGACAGTTGGTGGGTGCAGACCTAATTGAGCAATAAAATACATGTTTTTTTCCCCACATATCCAAATGTTAGTTAGCGGGCTACTTTCTGCTTCAGGGCGGTGTAAGAGTTGAGAATAAGAGTGTTGGTCCTCCAAGTATGAACTCCTTACTTGATCCACATTTGTATCCATCAAAATGTGAAATTAGTGATTCGGGTTAAGGTGAAAATTTTGAATTTTTTAATGCCTACGTGTCAAAGTCAAGGCCCGCGTGCCAGATTCGTAATACAAGTACAACCCAAGTCTTGTGTAGCACTTTTCTACCTTCAAGGTACTCAAATCTTTTTATCTTTGTTATGAACAATATTATGTAAACTCAAAGTTATTATTATTTTTTTGGTTCTTTGTTGTTGCTATTTTTGTATTACAACATTTTATTATTTGATCATGTTGTACTGCATTTTAATCTTTTGTTTTGTGATTGTGTGATGTTTTTGCCTGGACCCCAGGAAGAATAGTCTCCACTGCGGTGTAGACTAATGGGGATCCTTAATAAATTAAACTAATAAACTAAACTAATAAACTAAACTCAAAGCACTTTGACACTATTTCCACATTCACCCATTCACACACACATTCACACACTGATGGCGGGAGCTGCCATGCAAGGCCCTAACCACCACCCATCAGGAGCAAGGGTGAAGTGTCATGCTCAAGGACACAACAGATGTGACGAGGTTGGTAGAAGGTGGGGATCGAACCAGGAACCCTCAGGTTGCTGGCAGGGCCACTCTCCCAACAGCGCCACGCTGTCCCAAATGAATTATCTGTGGCCCCCGGGATGATATTTGATTAGTATTAGAATTGATTGGCAGCCGCCTGCTGCTGTTTTGCACGCACCAATACTCCCATCAGTCTGCGATGAGGTGGCGACTTGTCCAGAGTGTACACCGCCTTCCGCCCGAATGCAGCTGAGATAGGGTCCAGCACCCCCCGCGAACCCAAAAGGGACAAGCGGTAGAAAATGGATGGATGGGCAATACTCCATCAGTGTTGGTGCTAGGAACTTTCAAAATGGGATCCCAGGGACCCCATCAAGTCATAAAAATGGGGTCCCACAGTACATTTTTGGGGTACCACTTTTTTTTTAAGCGTTTTGAAAACAAATGATAAATATCCAGTTATATCTCACATTCTAGAAGTACCCATGATTGTCACACACACACTAGGTGTAGCGAAATTATTCTCTGCATTTGACCCGTCACCCCTGAACACCCCCTGGGAGGTGAGGGGAGCAGTGAGCAACAGCAGCAGTGGCCACGCCCGAGAATAATTTTTGGTGATTTAACCCCCAATTCCAACCCTTGATGCTGAGTGCCAGGCAGGGAGGTAATGGTTCCCATTTTTTATAGTCTTTGGTATGACTCGGCCGGGGTTTGAACTCACAACTTACTGATCTCAAGGCAGACACTCTAACCACTAGGACACTGAGTTAATTACTTACATACATACATACATACATACATACATACATAATAATTCTATATTGTGTTTTGGAAAAAGGTTGTCATAAACGTTAATTAATTTAAAAAAATAATACAAAAGAAAACATTTGTAAGTAAATGTAAATTTATTCAGTTATAAAAAAAAAACATTCATTTACTTTCTTCTTTCCTTCATGGATCTAAACTTTACTGCTGCCGGTATTTTTTTTTCCTATATTTTTATTGTAATATTTTCAGAATGTGGCCAAAGTAAGACAAAGAAAACAACAAAGTGCACGCACTCACTAATAAATATGTAAAAAAATGTTCCCATGTCTGGTATTCATCAGCAAGGCCATGCTTTATTGGCAACTTTCAAAATTGCGTAATGATACAAAATCAGCACAACTAAATTCATGTAGGTCTTAAAATATAGAGCAAAACAATGGAAATATTTAAAAAGGATATCTGCAGTGTGGTCGGTTTGACGGTTGGAAGATGCTCAAAGATGCTGATCAGTTTTTGTCCCCTGAAATAAAAGGCATTGTTTTTTTGTTCCATGTGTTTACACCATGGGAGTCAAACTCTGGCCCGCGGGCCAAATTTGGCCCGCCGTGTAATTTCACTTGGCCCTTGAGGCGATATCAAAGTAACACTAGAGCTGGCCCGCCGATTATATACAGCGGTGTGGATTCACAGTGTGGCGTATATTTCTAACAGTGTTAAAGTTGTTTATACGGTCACCCTCAGTGTAACCTGTATCGCTGTTGATAATAATAATAATAATAATAATGAATTGCATTTGTTACGCACTTTACATTTGTTAAAATCTCAAAGTGCTACAAAGTATTACAAATAAAAATAGAAAGTAAGAATATATAATAAAAAATTAAAATATAATTTAATCATGACACACACTAGATAAACACTAGATAAAACAGAAACATAGATAAAAATAGAAATAAGAGCATGAAAGCACTGGATAAAAAACAGATAGGCAAGCAGTGCATTTAAAAACAAGAAGGCACAGAAATTAGATAAAGGCTGTGCTAAAAAGGTGGGTTTTTAGTCCCTTCTTAAAATGGTCGACCAACTGTGGTGCTCTAAGATGGTCGGGGAGAGCGTTGCAAAGTTCGGGAGCGATCGAGCAGAAAGCCCGGCGGCCCATTGATTGTAGCTTTGTCCTGACGGGTTTGAGGAGGTTAGTGTTTGAGGAGCGGAGGTTGCGGGTAGGGGGTTGAGGGGAAACTAGGTCCTTGAGGTAGGAGGGGGCGTTGTCGTATATGCATTGGTGAGTGAGCAGGTTGATCTTAAATTGGGTCCGGGATGCAATAGGGAGCCAGTGGAGTGATTTGAGAATAGGTGTGATATCATCACGCTTGCGCACTCTCGTCAGGATCCTCGCTGCGCTGTTTTGAATGTACTGGAGCTTTTTGATGCTCTTTTTGGGGACCCCGACGAGAAGTGCGTTGCAGTAATCAAGCCGGTGATCAAGTATGCGTTGCATTCACGTGTGTGTGCGTACAGAAGCCACACATATCTTGTGACTGGGCCGGCACGTTGTTAGAATGGATGAAAAGCGGACGTGACGACAGCTCGTAGAGGACGTTAAAGGCAGTGCCCTTAAGGCACGCCCCCAAATCAAATCAAATCAACTTTATTTATAAAGCACATTTAAAATTTACCACAGGGGTAGCCAAAGTGCTGTACAATGGGCAGGTTAAAAGATAATACGAGAACCAGGCAAACACAACACAACACAAACAAAACACGATAAAAAATAAATAAATAAAACATAAAAACAGGTTCACAGCAGGTGTATTATGGGGCGCCATTGCAGGATGGATATCACTCAGTATTAAAAGCCATGGAATAAAAGTATGTTTTTAAGAGAGATTTAAAAACAGGAAGAGAGGAGGCTTGTCTAACACTAAGAGGTAGGTCGTTCCAGAGCTTGGGAGCAGCAGCGGCAAAAGCTCTGTCACCTCTAAGCTTCAGCCTTGTGTCAGGGACCGTCAGTAGCAGCTGATCGGCTGATCTTAGGGATCGAAGGGGGCAGTAAGGCTGAAGGAGGTCGGAGAGATATGTTGGCGCGAGGTTGTTTAGACATTTAAAAACAAATAAAATGAGTTTAAAATTGATTCGGTAAGTCCACCAAGACTGTGGTCTGGGTGGACTACGAGATATAATGACTGATGAACACTTCGTTCGATAATGAAGGTTGCCTCAGCTCAAAGCCTGAGCCCCGACATAAATGAACTAGCATCCAAGAAAAGATGGCGGGCATCTGGCTTGGGCACATCAGATTAGATCAGTGTGTTGCAAACTGAGCAGTTTAAGATTAAAAGATTAAAGTACCAATGATTGTCACACACACACTAGATGTGGTGAAATTTGTCCTCTGCATTTGTCCCATCCCCTTGGGGAGCAGTGGGCAGCAGCGGCGCCGCGCCCGGGAATCATTTTGGTGATTTAACCCCCAACTCCAACCCTATGTTGCTGAGTTCCAAGCAGGGAGGTTATGGTCCCATTTTTATAGTCTTTGGTATGACTCGGCTGGGATTTGAACTCCAACCTACCGATAAAGTCCTGAATGGTTGGTTTATTCATTCTTATTTTATTTTCAAATTTATTAGCCTGTGGAAAAAGTTAATGTTGATATTTACCTCAGAAGGCTGCAAATAGAAAAGAGGCATTCAATGTTGTTTTAAATTGTATTTGATATGCCATTGATATTTTTTAATTATTATTATTATTATTTGAAACTAGATTTTGCATGTCACTATAAAGTTATATAAGCCTTGCTTGTTCAATATTCAATGCAAAACTTGTTTGGGTCCCTATTAAAAGGTTAATTTGTTCAACCTTGGCTTGCAGCTTTGTTCAGTTTTACATTTTGGCTCACTCAGTATTTGAGTTTGACACCCTTGGTTTACACCATTGAGCTTTTGATGAATCTCCTCTTGTATGATGGTTACACTTCTAAAAATGTCCCAGAGAGATGCAACAAAATGTGCGGTAGATTTTTTTTTATTCTATCTGTGAACATTTGAGAATGTAACCTCGTGCATCCTAAACCTCCGAATCTGACCAAAATCTAAATTCGATTGTCAGCTCTTTAACTAAAACTTGTCTTCCTTTCTCGCCACCCCGCAGATTGAATGTTCCAGCATATCAGAATACTCGGAAAGAATCATCAAGTCCAACCACCTTGAGAGCGGTAAGAACACTTGCATAGTCCAAGAAAGACATTGTATCAGAAAGCCACTATTGAGTGCCTGTAGACAACCACAGCGTATTAAACCGGGTATGCTATTGATCATGCAATAGATCAGTGGTTCCCAAGTATCACCTCAGAAAACACTTGGCTCTCCAATAACCGTCATAATGATCGACATTAAAAAACAGTAGCGTAGTAGGCCTAAATATTCATTAAAACAAGGCAGAGGTTTTATTTAACAAGTATGTTTAATATTGTTGGCCACTGTAGCATTATACAAAGTTCGAACAGTAACACTGTGTTTGAAGATTTAATTGAGTGATTATTTGGCATACCACTAGATGGAGCTCACGTGCCACTAGTGATGCCACAGTTTGAGAATCACTGCAATAGGTCAGCGTCCAAAGCTTTTTATGTGCTAGGATAACGTTTGGGAACCACAAATGTAAAAGACTACTCACCATATTTGTCTTACTGTTCAAGATTTGGTGCTGCAGCCTCATGTGCTTCCTTAATTTTATATCCGCACTGTTAGGTTCTGTCGGTCTTGAACCCCGACATGCAGAACATGGTGAACATAACTTGAAGTACAAAAAACAAGGTAGTATCAGTGAAGCTCGGAAGTGCACAAGGGAACATGCAACAGAAGCTAAACAGGAAACAGGGATCCAGCCCTGTGTGCAAGGCAGGCTGGCAAATAAAGAAGCCTGATTGGCAACCTGGAACAGGTGAGCCCAGATTGCCAATCAGGGACAGGTGAGGGAGACAGCGTTCAGGCCAGAAGAGAGGGGTGAAGTAAAATAAAAATAAGAGCGCAGGAAAGGTACCTAATACAGAAATAAGGAAAAATACAAAATAAAGCAAACAAACAAATTGAGTACCAAGCTTCACGCTGACAGTCACGCATATTAACCAATGGTGGACTTAGTGTTTCCCACCTAGGCCTTCAGTGATGTCCGACTTCAATGACTACCTCTCAAAATACCATCATTTATGTCGCCACATGACCATTGCTGGAGAAATACTATACAGAAACGCATTTACGCACTACTGACCATTGAAACACATCATCAGTGTACACAGTGTGTTGTTTTCTGGCGCATTTAAAAATCAATACCCCCGCATCAGCAATTAAAACATGGCTTATGTGGTACTGTCAAAATTAAAATGGCAAAAAACATATTAAACGTGAAAAAACAAAGAAATCAAATATTTCTACTCACAATTTGTAGCACTTATTCGACGCCGTAGAACAGTGGTTCTCAACCTTTTTTCAGTGATGTACCCCCTGTGAACATTTTTTTAATTCAAGTACCCCCTAATCAGAGCAAAGCATTTTTGGTTGAAAAAAAGAGATAAAAAAGTAAAATACAGCACTATGTCATCAGTTTCTGATTTATTAAATTGTATAACAGTGCAAAATATTGCTCATTTGTAGTGGTCTTTCTTGAACTATTTGGAAAAAAATATATAAAAATAACTAAATACTTGTTGAAAAATAAACAAGTGATTCAATTATAAATAAAGATTTCTACACATAGAAGTAATCATCAACTTAAAGTGCCCTCTTTGGGGATTGTAATAGAGATCCATCTGGATTCATGAACTTAATTCTAAACATTTATTTTGTTGAAGTATTATTCAATAAATATATTTATAAAGGATTTTTGAATTGTTGCTATTTTTAGAATATTAAAAAAAAATCTCACGTACCCCTTGGCATACCTTCAGGTACCCCCAGGGGTACGCGTACTCCCATTTGAGAACCACTGCCGTAGAAGTCTGTGGTACCCCTTGTAGTCGGTTGATTCGAGTGGAAGTGGCGGGCATTTCCCCATTTCATCGCCGACATGGTCTCACAAGATGTAGTTTCTCTTTAAATATCCTTCTTGAAAATGGCCTTGCAATCTATGCTACCTAGTCAACGTTTTGTTCTTCTTCTTTGTGGGTCAACACTTCCTGCTAAGTTGCAACTTGTGATTGGATACCAGTGTTTCCCACACATTCATTTATTTGTGGCGGCCCGCCACGAAAGAATTACGTCCGCCACAAAAAAAAAAAAAAAAATTTTTTTTTTTTTTTTGTCCTGTCCAGCTTCTCAGGCAAATCATATAGTTGATGTAGATGCCCATATAGGCTGTTCAGATTTACTTTACAAAAGAGAAGTGTAGGATACTTCTCTTGTTGCCTTATTTGTATTTGACCACTACTGTTTTCTGTTTATTTGTTACTGACTGTGGCAGGACACCTCTGCCTCTGTTTCACTTTATGTTGCTGGTAAATAATATGGTTGTAGTAGTAGGCTAAAGTTAAATTATTTAGTATGCACTAATTAAAGGGGCAGAGCTTTAAGAGACATTTGAGCTTTTACATTTTATAAGATATATTTTTTGTAAGAACCACAATTAATAAATATATTTCAGTGAATAACTTATTGTTCAAATCTGTATATAAATATGTACATAAAGTGTTGTAATTATATTGTAAAATGGATGGATGGATGGACGTTTAAAACAAAACTGTTATTATTAATTAGTAAGTATACATTTTTTAAGCCTTTTTAGAGAAAATCATATCATTGTAGTAAATTATGCAAATTACTCGATGATGTCATGGTGACCACGCCCATAGCCACGCCCCCACCGCCACAGGTATCTTGGCAGTTTATGGGAAACACTGGATACTCACTTTGGAGTGACAAGTGAGTATCCAATCACAGTCTCATTAACATCAGGCTACCTAGATAGGCTACTGTCAACAACTTGTGATCTGATTGGCTATCGCAACTGTCTATCAACTCTATGTGTTCTTAAATTCATCCGCTAACGGTCCCGGTGAGTATCCAATCACAGGACGCGTAAATGTCACGTTGAACGTGAGGCCATCTAGAAGGCCTTACTGACAAAAAGTCGTGATCTGTTTGGCTATCGCAATTATCTATCAACTGTATGTCCCTTTGGGATGAATTAGAACGGAGACTGAGAGCCAGGCCTTCTCGACCAACATCAGTGTGTGACCTCACCAATGCGCTTTTGGAAGATTGGTCGAAAATTCCTATAAACACACTCCGCAACCTTGTGGACAGCCTTCCCAGAAAGGTTGAAGCTGTAATAGCTGCAAAAGGTGGACCGACATCATATTGAACCCTATGGGTTAGGAATGGGATGGCACTTCAAGTTCATATGTGAGTCGAGGCAGGTGGCCAAATACTTTTGGCAATATAGTGTATGTTCAATCTGAAGTTTGGAGTTAGAACAAAAAAAGTCATTGTGAGGATGAGCGGGGATCAGAAGTCATTATAACAGACTTTTCTATCCCACTTCAGTAAACTAACACTCATGCAGAGCAAACATAAATGCCATCTTGGTCACACTTTTCTATTAAACACTGTCATAGTACAAATATTGTTTCTTTTCAAAGCCAACATCTACTTCCACGTTCCAGCCTGCCTGTTTTATACTCCGGAAATAGAAATCTTTCAAAGAAGAGAAATGTGCATGAATATCCTCCTGAGCCAGCTTCCTCTGCAGTTGGCTTTTGTGTGTTGCATAACAGGTCTACTTTTTTTTTTTTTTCCTTGAGATGTGTAAAGAAATAGACTGAAAACAGATGCACTCTGCTGAGGACGCTGGCTCTTAAGAAGATATAGAGCCATTAAGTTGAGTGTGATGGCTGACAGCACTGTAGTTAGATTCATATTTCATTGAAACAACTACACTAGGGCAGAGCTGGGAAAATATTTTGACTCGGGGGGCCACATTGAGAGAAAAAAATGTGTATGTGTGTATAAATTATATATACACTTATACTGCAAAAACTGAAATCTAAGTAAGATTAAATATCTCAAATAAGGGTGATATTTGCTTATTTTCTGTCTGCTAAGATAATTCTTCTCACTAAGCAGATTTTATGATAGAGTGTTTTACTTGTTTTAAGGGTTTTGGTCCTAAATTATCTCAGTAAGATATTACAACTTGTTGCTGAGATTTTATGACCTATATTGAGTAAAACATGCTTGAAACTAGAATATAAACAGTTGCAAAGCTGTGTCATTAACACTCACCAGTATAAAACTACTTTTTTAACGTAATAATTTCTTACTTCAATCATGAAAAAAAAATCATGATTTTGACGCAATTGTGTCTCATAATTAAAACAGATGACAGCCAAATGGACTTTGCTGTTTTATTTTCAATGAAACAATAGAAAGTACGTACTCATATGGTAGTACAGTTGGCACAGTACAGTAAACTGACAGTTAATATTTAAACATTTAACATGTGACATTTCTAACAATTTTGAACATTCATGCACATTCAGATAAATGCTTCAAAATTACAATAAAAAAAATTAGAGCGTGAGCCGGGCTGTATATATGCACACTAATTGACTGAAAAGCACGCACTTGGCGCGATGATGTCATGTTATCGATGGAAAAATGCATTTTTAGACAATATGATTTGCCTGAGCGGCTAGGAGACCCCGAGAGTAACAAGCGGTTGCCTTGTTGCCTTTCCATTAAGAACAATACATTTGTTTTTAGTGTAAGTTTGCTGGTTTCAAGAAATGTAATGCCGAGCGCATATCATTATGTCAAGATAATGGCACTAGCATTTACTTAATTTAAGAATATTTTTCAACATATTGAGCAAAAAGGTCTCTCTTTTTTTTCTACCAAGAAAAGTGCACTTGTTGTTAATGAAAATATACTTATTTTAAGGTATTTTTGGGTTCATTGAGGTTAGCTAATTTTACTTGTTTTGGAAAGTCTTGACAAGCCGAATTTTCTTGTTCTATTGGCAGATAATTTTGCTTAATTCAAATAAAATACCCCAAATTTTTGTATTTTTTTTCTTGATTTTGAACACTAACTTTTTGCAGTGCATACACCGCAAAAATTTAAATCTAAGTAAGATTAAATATCTCAAATAAGGGTGATATTTGCTTATTTTCTGTCTGATAAGATAATTCTTCTCACTAAGCACATTTTATGCTAGAGTGTTTTACTTGTTTTAAGGGTTTTGGTCCTAAATGATCTCTGTAAGATATTACAGCTTGTTGCTGAGATTTTATGACCTATATTGAGTAAAACATGCTTGAAACTAGAATATCAACTGTTGCAAAGCTGTGTCATCAACACTCTCAAGTATAAAACTACTTTTTTAAATTAATAATTTCTTATTTCAAGCATGAAAAAAAAAATCATGACTTTGACACAATTGTGTCTCATATTAAAACAGATGACAGCCAAATAGACTTTGCTGTTTTATTTTCAATGAAACAATAGAAAATACGTACTCATACAGTAGTACAGTTGTTATTAGTGAGAATATACTTATTTTCAGGTATTTTTGGGTTCATTGAGGTTAGCTAATTTTACTTGTTTTGGAAAGTCTTGACAAGCCAAATTTTCTTGTTCTATTGGCAGATAATTTTGCTTAGTTCAAATAAAATACCCCTAATTTTATTTTATTTTTTTTCTTGTTTTTGAACACTGACTTTTTGCAGTGTATAGCTGTAAAAATCTGCTGTACAGTATGTATGTTTGGGTCCCTTTTTTCCAGGAACACTAATACCAAAAGTCACAATGTCCGATAGAGTTGTAAAAACGTTATGACAGACCACCTCAAAAAAACCGGAATGGGATTTTACAGTTTTTAACCGAATGGGACACCCAAAATGTAACCCTAGAAGTAAACCTTTATTAAGAGGGAAACATTGTCATCTAAATTGTGCAAGCTTTAGTATAGCCTGTAAAGGCCCGATGATCTGGAATGAGATTGATAGGTTTATAAAATAATCACGTTTTTTAAACATTTTTAAAAAGCGTTTTAAGCTAAATTTATAGCGACGTTATGCTTAGTACATTTAGCACACCCCTTATGGTTGAGGAATTCACATTAGTCGCAGAATTTTGGTCTTGACCTCTGTATGCATGAGATATGCAACCTTCTAATCAAATTTGAATAATAGGATATTGAGACCGATTTGGTGGATTCAAAAGATTCCTTCTTATTTATAAATTAAATTGTAAATGGGTATTTTGTGGGTAGATTTTGAAATGTATTGTATTGTACTGTCTTTTGTATGTTATATGATGATGTGTATTTTAACTGCAGGTCCCTGTCCATAAGCTGTGCGCTTCAAGGGATGACCTTTTTGCAGAACGGACTCTGATATTAACCAAAGAAACAATAATGTAATACAAAATTATGTCTGTCAGTAAATAAATAAAAGTAACCAAATTAATAAATAAACATGAAAATAAAGAAAGTGGGATTTACAATATTAACTATGAACACTAAAACACTGAATATCAACAACATATAAATATCGCTCCTCTCTTACTTCTCAAACCAGCCCCTCGATAGTTGTGTATCTTTTACAATCAAGCAAAAAACAACACAAAATGTAACAAACAGCAAAATATGAATGCAAAGTGTAGGAAACACCTACAATACGATGTTATCACGTACAAATCTGCTTCTGCTTCCGTCTGCACTAGGGCATATGATCTACTGAGAGTCCAAATAACAAGCAAAAATAAATAAAAAAATAAATAAATGCAGGCTATCTACTTACATTGCGTGATCTAGACAATAGAGCCTACTTTTTCTCTGCGACCAGAAGTGGGGAGTGTAGCCAAAAGATTGTACTCAAGTAAGAGTGCCATTATTGTAGAGTAATGTGACTCAAGTAGCTGTAAAAAGTAAGAAAAAGTAACAACAAGCAAGCAAAATCTACTGAGTAACTTGTGATTTATTTAGTAGCTATTTTTCAATGATATAGAAGTTGACGTTTGTGTGTAAGAGACACGACTACAGCATGTACTACGAAAGGTGCACATTTACCAGTAACTTATGTTATAACCGGGCTAATGTCGGCCTGGGCGATATGGCCTGAAAATAAAATCTACAATTTTTTTTACAAAAAATTAAATTTACGATTTTTTTCCCACTTTTTAAAGAAACCGATGAATACAAATGAGAGGAATATTTCAAAACACCTGTTGCTTTTATTTGATCGAAAAATAGAAGTTTGAAATGGCACTGTAACGGTACAGTGGGAGAAGGAGACGGCACGGAGGCAGGGACGTCGTTAGCTTGCAGCGTGTTTATTAAAATATATAAATTAAATGTGTGACTGTGTGTAGCGATTATATGTGGAGTGTTACCGGGTGGTGTTGAAGGTGCGTGTTGAGATCGGTGCGGAAGTCCAGAAAGGGAAAGGCAGGCTCGGAGGTCCAGGGACAGGCAGGAGGTCGGAGGCTGGAGCGAGGCGTCGTTCGGGGGCCAGTCGTGAGGTCGAGATCCAGGAAGGCAGCAGGGAGTCCAGAGGGGATCCAGGGAGACGAGACACACAGCTCGAAACCAGGAGATGACTAAGGGCTGCTGGATGACGACACAGGACAAGACACAATGAACACAACAAAGGGGAAACACAAAGAGTGAGGAAGCACATGAGCAAGGAAGCTAGAGAGGTGTAAGGCTTACTGTACTGGTACAAGTAGCTACGTTCTGGCACTGGAACGCAGGACACGCTGGTTTAAGACGGCAGGGAAGGTCTCATCAGCGTCAGGTGTGTTGATTGTTGAGTGCGTGCTGCAGGCGAGGAATGCCTGTGGGCGTGTCCTGTGGCGTGCTCAGCAGAGTGAGAGGCGGAATGTGCCGTAACAGACACTATGTTTTTGTAAAGGGGGTTATTTTTGAACAGATATAAATTGGACTTTGTAAATAAATTTAAAAAAATAAATACAAATTAAACAGATGAATCAGATTCATTTTAACTGTTGGAGCTCATTCTGGCATATTTACTGTGATGTGTTTGCTAATATGTGGATCAATATGCATTGTCCTAATCTAATAAATTATCCAATATAGAGTTTCCTATGGAAAGCAAAACTTCCGTTTTAATACTTCTCGGAACAAAACTGTAGCATAGCATTGCATGCAAATAAATCAACTCCAACTTTGAGATCAATAAAGTCCAAACTTACATCTTCTGTCCTGAATATACTTGTGCAAATAAAACTGTAGCATTGTGTGGACTCAATAGTTTTATTGGGTAGATAAAAACAAGCTTTTTCACTATCATGGCATCTTTAGCGACCGCTTTAGTGATCATTTTTCCACTTCAAGGTTCAAGGTTTTATTGGTCACATGCCGAGTACACCACAGTGAAATGCTTTTTTCTATGCTCTTCAGATATTGCGTACAGTGGGATCCAAACACTAGTTGCTGAATCTAATACACTAAATACAAAAAATACAACAATTTCCATAGCTCTGATGTACATTAATTACAAGACAATAGATTGCACAATAAGTCCCTGTAGTTATGGTAGAAGTATCAGTAAAAGTAAAAGTACAGTAGTCACATACAGTACCAGTGCAATATCAAATAGTACAACAGTATATACAGTATACACAATATATACAGTATAGGAAGTAATAAATATTAAGGTGTCTACAGTTCTTTTGGCAGTTGAGTAGTGACAGTAGTATGAACGGAGGTAATGGAACAGTATGACTTCTTTATACTCTTGTTTTTACATTATTTACAGTCTTTGAATGAAGAGTATTGTAGTCCGATAATTAACTTTGATTCTTTGTTATCATACATGGTACCTTGTGTAAATGATGCCACCACAGTAAGCTGTAGTTTGCTAGTTGTTACGGTCGTGTTTGCCTCGTAAAAACTGTCATGTCCTGCCAATATCAAATGCTGGAAATGAAACAAACTTTGCAGCCTGCAGTCACGTATGTTGCTGCAAATCTAAACCGCAGACAACACTATTATTTTCTTTCTTTGGAACGTCTCGCTATCGTTTGTGTTAGCATTAGCAATGTTTTGTAAGGCCTGTGAATCTCCGCTAGGGAAGTAAGGGGGAGGTTGGAATCTCCTGGAGGGCGAAAAATGCCGGAGCAAGAGGAGAAAAACATAGATTTTGTGTACTTTTTAAATGGTCTGCAACAAATAAAATCTAATTTAATGCCCAACCCTAGATTGATGTTTAGCATATGTGCAGCTAAAACATTAAAAAGAAAACATCTATAAAACTTACAGTACCGCAACATGTTTTCTCTAGATGGAAGTGTAATTATTGTAGGCTGAAATGTGAACAATTCATCTGAAAGATTACATTGCGTGATATAATTGTTTTTTTCTTGAAACGTTGCCTTGAAAAGTTGACGTCATGTGACTGTTTACAGTGTGTCGTTGGACTGCGGACATGTGGCTGCCAGGTTTTCTTTTTGTTTGGTGAAATGGAGCCAAACGTCACTAGTGACCCTCCAATTAGCCCACGTACAGTACGCAGAGAGGTTCATGGAATGGGTTTCCATGGCGGAGCAGCTGCATCCAAGCCATACATCACCAAGTCCAATGCAAAGCGTGGGATGCAGTGGTGTAAATCACGTCGCCACTGGACTCTAGAGCAGTGGAGACGCGTTATTTGGAGTGATGAATCACGCTTTTCCATCTGGCAATCTGATGGACCAGTCTGGGTTTGGAAGTTGCCAGGAGAACGGTACATTTCGGACTACATTGTGCCGAGTGTGAAAATTGGTGGAGGAGGAATTATGGTGCGGGGTTGTTTTTCAGGAGTTGGGCTTGGCCCCTTGGTTCCAGTGAAAGGAACTTTGAATACTCCAGGATACCAAAACATGTTGGACAATTCCATGCTCCCAACCTTGTGGGAACAGTTTGGAGCGGGCCCCTTCCTCTTCCAACATGACTGTGCACCAGTGCACAAAGCAAGGTCCATAAAGACATGGATGACAGAGTCTGGTGTGGATGAACTTGACTGGCCTGCACAGAGTCCTGACCTGAACCCGATAGAACACCTTTGGGATGATTTAGAACGGAGACTGAGAGCCAGGCCTTCTCGAACAATATCAGTTTGTGACCTCACCAATGTGCTTTTGGAAGAATGGTCAAAAAAGCCTATAAACACACTCTGCAACCTTGTGGACAGCCTTCCCAGAAGAGTTAAAGCTGTAATAGCTGCAAAAGTTGGACTGACATCATATTGAACCCTATGGGTTAGGAATGGGATGGCACTTCAAGTTCATATGTGAGTCAAGGCAGGTGGCCAAATACTTTTGGCAATATAGTGTAAATAGATGTCGCGAACAGAATGAAAGGCAATGTAAATGAACAAAAGTTGTGTTTCTTCATTACAAAACCACTGAAGTATGGAGGGACCTTTATAGTCATTGCACTTTTAAAGTACAACGAAATTACACTTTCAACCACTACCCCGAGAGGGTAGTGACTGCTCCATCTACCTTCACACTGGAGTTAAGCAGTAGCAAAGGCGTGGGGTGGAGCTGGGGAAAGGTGTGCATATCTGTGTGTGGCAGTCAATGAGTCTGTGTGTTATGTCTATAGGCCTGGAGTCGCTCCGCACAATAAAGTTTAACTTCCCAGGTGTTTGTGAAGGAGAGGGGAGGGTGCAGAGCGGTTAACACTGTGCTGGACTCATTGGGATGTTTATGCACGGCCTAGCCAAGGCCATTTGCATAGGGAGTCGAATTATAGATAAGGGTTGTTGTTGTTTCAGGCGAGCAGGCAGATTCCAATGGTTTGTCTTATGTTAATTGTTTGTTCCGTCTCTCAAATTGATCAAAGCCTCAGAAAGCTTCTCCAAGACGTAATCCAGTTTGTGATGTGATTCCAAGCTGGCCGCAGTAAAAATAAAAAGTAGGTTGCATTAAAACTACCGACAAGTACAATTCGTCCGAAAAGTTACGACAGAGTAAATATAGCGAGTTACTACAAAGCTCTATTTGTGACGTTTGACATTCTAATGTTCGCCACATAATCGAAAAGTTCTTCCCGAGTGGTAGGGTCATAGGAGTCAAGAAGAAGGGCTGTAACAGTATTGTAGATTTCGGTTTCAAAGTCTTCACAATAATACCGTGACGCCTGAAAGTTTGAGTTGGAGTTTATTTCGAACATGCAAGCATACACATGATACATCACAATTTCCAGTTTCTCTTTTCAACATGTTCGAAAAGGAGCAGGAAGAAGCAGAGCTTATTTAATCCTACCCCTTTTCTTTTACAGTTGCTAAAACTTTTGTTCACTTCCTGTTCTCAATTTATTCACAATATACTCCAAAAGTAATATAAATAAAGAAATAATAATTGGTGAAGTAAGTCATATTACATATAATGAGATAAGTAAGATTATTTTAAGAATGAAATAATCTAAAGTATCAAACAAAAACTTGCTGTTTAGATTTTTCCAGCAAACTATATCTCCAAGAACCCTCTGTGCAGCGCAAGGCGCCAAGGTGGGGGCATTGAACGCCGGAAGCAGGCAGTAAAGTGTGTTTCGTAGTCGATAAGAGGAATATTTTTTGGGGTATTTCCTGAAAAATGTCATCAAAATCTATCCATAACCCTTTGAGTTATGTTGCTCAAAAACAGACAACAAAACCTGGTGAAAACATAACCTCTTTGGCAGAGGTAAGAAAGTCTGCATTCTGCAAAATCATACTTTCGTCCCGAGCGTTTCCAAGGCGACACAAAGCCAGCCGGTCACGTCGCACAGCACGGACGTAATCACCAAAAAAATAAAATAAAATAAAAATGTTCAATGCGGGAAATATGAGCAAACTGAAAAACTACTTGATAAATCCTCAATCCATCCATAATTGTCAGCGAATCCAAACATCAGTTTATGAGTTATATTTATTTACATTATACATCCATTCATCCATCCATCTTCAACCGCTTACATTATTACATTATTAAAAGTAAAATTGTTAGTTTTCTGAAAAACAGCATTTTCCAGACTGATGTCCACTGTGGAGGACACTGCTTCTCAGATGGTGATAATATCGTACCGTGAGATTTGATCCCTAGTTGTTTGGGAAAAGCTCACCAGAAAAAGTAGTCTGGGAGACACTTACACTAACTGCAATGGTGCGATAGTGTGATCCAAACGCAAGAACATTTTTCTATAAGAGATATTGTATATTGGCTCTTTTTGGTGTCTGTTGGCTCCAAACTAGCCCTTAAATCAGGGGTGTCAAACTCATTTTAGCTCAGGGGCCGCATGGAGGAAAATCTATCCCCTAGTGCAGGGGTGTCAAACTCATTTCGCATCGTGGGCCACATACGGCCTAGGGAGATGTCAAGTGGGCCGGACCATTAAAATTATACCATACTCTGCTATAAATAACCAAAATATCATGTCTTTCCTTTGTTTTGGTGTAAAGAAGCACAAGAACATTAGGAACATATTGAAATTTAATGAACTATCCTTTTACAAAACATTTCATGAAACACCTCATATTTCCTTAGACAAATGTGCAATTTACTTTTATCATTCACAAATATGCATTGCAACTGATCCCACTGATTGTACAAAGGCACAAAACTTTAATTGGTACTGAAAAATATAGTAATGCACTTTAAGATTAAATGAGACTTTTAAAGAAAGGAATTTTTAAACCACTTACACATACGCATATAAAATCTAAATGTAATCCCTGCGTACACCTTACAAACTAAGGAGAGTGATTTTAAATGTGTAATGAAGAAAGTGTTCGCCTGTCCTGTAAATCTGTAAACTTCATACATGAAACATACATACACATACAATACATACTGAAAATGTATGTAGTTGTATGAACAGTAGAATTCCATCACACAACTTTTGTTTTGAAGCTGCTGACTAACATTAAAGTGCACATTTTTTAAATCACCACAGTAAGGATTCATCTTCACAGAGCTGTATTCTTTCAATGCAAACAGTATCTAAGGCAGCATTTTAAAGGTGTTAGTCTAGTCTGGACTTGTATTTGTTCCTGAAACTTGGCATCTTTTGGCCTGTACAAGTGCATCAACACCAGGTGTCATGTCCTGACTAGCTGTCACTTTCAGAATGTCATTTAAGTGCTTGTTTGTGAGCCTTGAACGCATTTTTGTTTTATTGATATTCATCACTGAGAAAATTTGTTCACAAAGGTAGGTTGTCCCAAACATGCACAAAATTTTAGCAGCCAGGGCTGTTAATTTGGGGTACCCTGGTAGTAGATACTGATAAAATCTGTCCAGACCTACAGAGGCAAATTTGCCCTTCAAATCTGCATCACACTGCAAATCAATTATCTCTAGCTGAATTTCGGCCGGCAGATCAGAAGCTTTAACTGTGAAAGGTGAGCGAAAAACTGAAAATTCTGTCTCAAGTTCACAAAATACCTGAAAACGTTTCTCAAACTCCCGCAGTAGTCCTGCAATTTTGTCTTTGTACCGTTTCATGTCCGCATCAGGTCTGGTCACACACACATCTCTCAGACAGGGGAAATGAGCAGGGTTGCCATTTGCCAGTTGCATCTCCCACAAAGTCAGCTTCAACTTAAATGCATGTATGTTGTCAGAAAACTGTGTGACAACTTTTTTGCGGCCTTGCAACATTTTGTTCAGATTGTTCAAGTGTTCAGTAATATCAACCAAAAATGCAAGGTCCCGTAGCCATTCCTGAGATTGTAATTCCAACACCGGTTTTCGTTTTTTCTCCATGAACTGTCCGATTTCCTCTCGTAGATCAAAGAAATGCCTCAGCACAGCGCCTCGGCTTAACCATCTCACTTCAGTGTGGTATGGCAGGCTGTGGGTAATGTTGCTGTCGCTGAGAAGTTTGTCAAACTGACGATGGTTCAAACCTCTGGACCGGATGAAATTTACAGTGCGAACAACCACCTCCATGACGTGGTCCATTTTCAGCGACTTGCAACACAATGCCTCCTGGTGCAAAATACAGTGAAATGTCCAGAAACGATCTCCTCCATTAAGGGCTTGTACTTTGTCTTTGAACTTTGTCGCGACACCTGCTTTCTTTCCGACCATGGATGGCGCGCCGTCTGTAGCCAGGCTGACAGCGCGGGACCAGTCCACTCCAACTCTGTCCAATGCAGCAACGACAGAGCCAAAAATGTCCTCGGCTGTTGTGGTGTCCATCATTGGCACCAACTCAAGAAACTCTTCAGTAACAGTCAATATCTCATCAACTCCTCGAATAAATATGGCCAGTTGGGCCACGTCTGTGATGTCAGTGCTCTCGTCAATTGCCACGGAAAATGCAATAAATGACTTAACTCTCTGTTTCAATTGACTGTCTAAATCTGCCGATAGTTCCGAAATCCTCTCTGCTATAGTATTCCTCGTTAGGCTAATATTGGCAAAAGCTTGTCGCTTCTCGGGACATACAAGTTCAGCCGCCTTCATCATGCATCGTTTAACAAAGTCACCGTCGGAATACGGCTTCGATGCTAATGCTATTTCGCTAGCAATTAGGTAGCTGGCTTTTACCGCTGCTTCACTGACTTCTCGGCTCTGGATGAAAGTTGACTGCTGTTTCCTCAGACCCGCCAGCAATTCGTTAATCTTATCTCTTCTCAGTTGTCCTTGCAAGCCGTCATATTTTTCGCTGTGATGAGTCTCGTAGTGGCGTCGAATATTATATTCCTTCAATACCGAAACTTGTTGCAAACACACCAAGCACGAAGGTTTTCCGTGCATCTCTGTAAATAAATAGGACGTGGTCCATTTTTCTTTGAAAATTCTACACTCCTTATCTACTTTTCTCCGTTTGGATAACGACATTTTGGCTAATGAGGGTGTAGCGGAGAGGTAGAGACCAAGGTATTAACAACGTCATTACAAGCAGCAGATGGCGCATTGATACCGTCTGCTGTTTTCAGTCTGTCTCAGTGATGCGGCTTGTCTTCTACTCTGATGGAAAGAGTGCGCCCCTTAGCGGATAATCCATGAATTGCAGCGAATTTAAAATATTAATTCCATGTCTTTTATGCATTTTTTCCACTTTCAAATTATCCTGCGGGCCTGATCGAACCTCCTTGGGGGCCGGTTCCGGCCCGCGGGCCGTATGTTTGACACCCCTGCCCTAGTGGGCTGGAATGGTAAAATCATGGCATGATAACTTAAAAATAAAGGCAACTTCAGGTTGTTTTCTCTGTTTTACTTTAGCCAACAATAGAACAAGCACATTCTGAAAACGTACAAATCACAAATAATCCTCTGGACAAAACACTTCAAATGTGTTGAAAATTCTGGGGAAATTGGTGCAGTTTCAAAAACACAATGAGCTTAGATTTAGTCTCAGTGTGTCTACAAAGCCAGGATTAAACTTGAAGTCACAGTCTTTCTGGGATTGAACAAAAACACAACATGTTGACTCTCCTAGGTATCAAACACCTCCTTTGTCATGTCCACGTATCAATCCAGAGCTAACTCGACAAACCATAAGAAACGGTGGTAAAAACTATTCAAAAGGGTTAAGTTCACTTTTCTCGTGTTTGACGGGGACATTTTGGGGGCAACGAGGGTGCCAAACGACGATGTGTTCGAAGCAGAAGACGTAAAACAGCAGGTTTTAAGTTTCATGTGGGTCGAGGAGGAGGAGGAGGAGCCACAGTCACCCTTTACTGTGTACCTCTTGCTTGGCCCCGGTATAAACCGCTTGCTTGCTTAATGCCTGATTCACACCACCGCTTTAAAGCGGCGAGCAAAGCGCCGTCATTTTTGTCAATTTTTCCCACGAATATCCCGATCTCCGAAGTAATGTTATGCTTTGATACGCTCTGATACGAATTCTTTCCCGCTTTGTTACCGTTCCTCACTATTTGATGCCGCTTTGATACGCTTTAAATCACGCTTTGATACGTTGTATTACGCTTTATTGAACTTTATTACGCTTTGATGCGATCCTGACGCTTTAAATCAGGCTCTGACACGATTATCAAGCTCTGTTGTGCATTGTTACGCTCCGTTACGCATTGGAATTATAGAGGTCGCCGATGTCACTCCAGCGGTATATAAAGATGCAGCATATGCACAAAGTCATTGCATCTTTGGCTCCCGGACAGGATGGCAGAGCAACAAGATCAAGAAGTTCTAGGTGTACCAGAGCATGATCTATCCGAAGAAGCCATGATGTTTGTCTCCCTTTTGTATAACTACATCTTAACCCTTGAGGCGGAGGAGAGGGAGGAAGAACAGCAAAGACAAGGGGAAGTTGACCGACGAGCAGGAACACCATTTATCCGGAGCTGCGGTGGCGACTGGGGTCCGCGCTTTGAACCAAGATCTGTTAAGCTTTCCTACGCTTTGAGTCAAGCTTTGTCACGCTTTGATACGCTCTCGGCGCTTTATTCCATTCTTGACAGAGCGCCGAATTTTTTTAAACCGTTTAAAAAATGTTGGCGATCTTGCCGCTACAAGCTTTCCCACGATCCATTACGACCCTCACACTTTAATCACGCTTTGTTACGCTTTAACGCCGCTTTGCATGCCGCTTTAAAGCGCCGTCAAAGCGCCGTTGGTGTGAACCTAGCATAACAGAATTGCTATTGTGACATCCAGTGGACACATTTAGAACAGCAGTTTCTTTCATTTAAAAAAAAAAAAAAAAAGCAACTAATTTTTATACTTGGCAAACTCATCACGCGGGCCGGATAAAACCTGTTCGCGGGCCTGATCGTACATTTGCCTTAAGTCATCCAGCAGCTCAAAATTTGCATTGCTGGAGAGACAATTTTGCTGTTATTTTTATTTCTGACAATCCAAATATGTTAATACACAGGGGAGATTCTCTTTCTCCATTGTCCGTCCTTCTGGCCACAATGTGTGCAGACATTTGTGTGTTACTCTGCCAGTTTGCACACATTTTACAAATCACATTGTGAGTGCGAAATGATTACATCTGCATCTCCTCCTCCCAGTATTGTGGGCCCTGTAAAAATCAGCATATATTCTGCATATACTTGAGTGCAAACATGCTGATTGTGCTCGCTATTTTTGCTCATTTGACAGACTCAGTCCTTGGTGCACCAGCTTAGTAGGTCAGCTTTGCACGTGCTATCAAGTTTGCACGTGTTTTAATACTTGATGCCATGTTAAATACATGTCATTGTGGTTTACGCAGCCCTACAAGGCACCTGTGAATAAGGGCTAAATAAATAATCTTTGATTGATTGATTGATAAATAACTTTAGTAGATCTTCCCCACATCTGCGGTCCCCTCCAAGGTTTCTCATTGTCATCCCATTGGGTTGAGTTTTTTCTTGCTCTGATGTGGGATCTAAGCCGAGGATGTCGTTGTGGCTTGTGCAGCCCTTTGAGACACTCGTGATTTAGGGCTATATAAGTAAACTTTGATTGATTGAGGTCCACACTTGGAAACTAAGAAATCGCTCCTCTAACAAGTAATTAATGACAGCTGCCACTTTCCACGACATAAATAAACGGAAGAAGTCAAATTAAGGTCAAAGTTGCAGTCTGGAACTAATGTGAGCGCAAGCCATGGGGGTCAGGAGTAGGGGGAATAGTGCCCAAGCCATGTGTGATCTCACATAGCAGAAAAGTGTCAAGCCTGTGTCTGGGCTTTGATATCAATATTCTCATAACTTCCTTTGACCACAAATCTCCGAGAACTATCCCCGGTTTGAATGCGTGCTGACGGTCCTCCCAACAGCTAATCAGTCCTTTTTGTGCAGCCGCACAACATGACAACACCCTCGCAGCTGCTTTTCAGTCCATTCATAATCTCTGAATCTGCCCTCTTACACAATTCTCCATTGTGTTTAGCCAAAATGTAACTCAGACGAAATAGCACTTTGGCTGCTGCCTTGTTCTTGTTTTGGTCCTCCGGCTTGTTGAAAAACAGATGCCGCAGCTAACAGTGGTGGTTTCATTATTCATCTTGCAGGTACGCGGGACATTTAGTGACACTGCAAATTGTCTGTGCAAATTGTCAGCTGCTTGCTGACAAATAAGGCGGGCAATTCACATGCAGTTATTCTTCTTAACCTGTCCTGTTTGGCATCCCAATCAGGCAGTATTGATTTTGCCATATGTAATCATTTCATGTCAAGTCATCATTAAATGGCCCTGATATGTCAAAAGGCATTAATACATCGTGGTCTTTTCGAATACCTCTATAATTGATAACAGTAGTTCAGCCGGGATATGCTCATTTCAAAATTAGATTTACAGCCCCGAAATATTATTGTTTTCATTTCGATGTACCGCCCTCTACCGTTTGACCAATTAGAAAGACTGTGAGTGTGTCACATCCAGGTTGCCAGTTACACACCACCATCTTCGTCTGGCTACTGCCACTGGTGAAGTTACTAAACATGTCAGACCTTAGTAAATCTAAAAGGCCTCATTACGATTCTCAACTTATTCATGACAAAGCCAGGAACAAAACGAGAATTTGTATCGGGGATGCCTTTGAAAGATGGAGACGATTGAAGGCGGAGAAGATTTTTTTCATCTGACGCCAAACTTGCTAATTTCCTCCTTGATAATAACTTGTAATAAATGGAAATAGAAATTTCATATGTAAACTATATTGTCCATTATAGTCTCTGATCTTGTCTAACGAAGCTAGTATGTTCGTGCAACGAATGCTTAGCATGCTAGCCCAGTCAATGACACATCGGCATGTAGGGCAACTATATGCCCTTTAGCCTGTATGTCGATGTGTCATTGAACTGACAGGGCAAAATATATATTTTACAAATAAAACCTATGTGGATATGGGTAGTGTCAGTGCCTATGTCGTTCTCAATATGCTGACACGCTGAGGAAATGGGTTCCAACATTAGCACGGCTGTCGTCATGGCAATGTGAAACATATGGAGACAGCCAAATCACATGACAAAATAATTCCTCTATCGTGTTTGCATATTGTGGACTACATGTACCAAGTTATATGGCAGCCTGAAACGTTTGAAACAGTAACCTATAGGCACACCTCGGAGCCGCTTTACTGTGTACCTCTTGCTTGGTATACTTGCTCGGCCCCGGTATAAACCATTTGCTTGCCTAACAGAATTGCTCTTGCAACATCCAGTGGACACATTTGGAATAGCAGTTTCTTTCATTTAAAAATGCTGTTTAATTTTACACTTAGAAACTCATCTTGCGGGCTGGATTAAACCGGTTTGCGGGCCTGATGCGGCCCGTGGGGCGCATGTTTGACATCTCTGATCTAGAGCAATAGTGTCAAACTCAAGGACCAGAGGCCAGATCTGGTTCGTCACATCATTCGTCACCAGAAAGCCTGGACATAATATTTGTCAAAGTACTTCATATTTCTAACTAAATGTTTTCATTCTTTCCATTTTGACAGAAAAAAACATGTAATGCAAGCATTTATAATTTTTTTTTTTTTACACTAAAAACTCAAATATTTCCGTGACTTATGATTTCAAAGCAAGTTATTCATTAAATTGTACGCTATTAAAATAACAATACATTTTATGGTAAAAAAAAAAACTGGCAGCTTAATTGCCAGAATTTTACTGTAGAAAAGACCATAGATTTTACAGAAAAAAAACTGACAGCTCAGTAAGCAGAATTTGACCGTTAAAAGAACTGTGGTATTGTTTTTCTATTTAAAATAATTCCCTGCACAAACCACCGTGAAATTTACAGTCAAGTTTGTGCAACTGAGTTGCCAGGTATTTACGGTAAAATGTACAGATCTATTTGTACAATGTATGTAATTTAAAAAAAAGTTTTATAATCATATACATAAGCAATTATCCAATAATATCATGAGGCAAATCCTTATAAATTTATATTCATAAATTATCTATTGTTACAAGCGGCCCTCTGAGGGCAGCCAAAACTGTGATGTGGCCCCCAATGAAAATGAGTTTAACACCCCTGCTCTAGAATAACAGTATTCTTACTTTCTAGAGTCTAGAGCAATGTGCTTCAAATAAAAGTTAAAAGTAATCATCTGAATAATTACGAGAGTAAGAGTAAATATTCGGTAAAGAAAATACTTCAATACTGAGTAACTGGTGGGTAAAATCCACATTTTTGAGTAGCTATTTTTATAGCTAATTTTTAATGTTATTTTTTTTAACCATATTCGGTGTGTGTGTGTGTGTTTCTATGCTTCTTGAGACATCAACAAGGAAAGGTACCGTCCATATGAGGACCGGTGAACAAGTTAGGACCGAAATCATGGTCCAAATACGAAAAACCATTGCATCTAATAGAGAATGTCTCATTTGCACCCCTGGTGGTGAAATCTATCAAAATTAGGGTGGTCCCAATAAGGAGGGATTTTTCAAATTGACTGTGTCTATTTTAAAAGTGCTCCCCCTCTGGGCAACATATGAAATAACAAATGTGTGTAAGAAATTGAAATGTGCCCCATTTGGCCACAATTAATTAAAAAAATCTAATAAATACTGTACGTATATAGAGACATACTGTAATAACTTGAAGTAAATAATGAAGATTAAAAAAACAATTACAAACAAAAACTTTGAAAAAAAATAACTAACTAAAAGCTTACCTTTTTTATATTTGCATAGTTTGTATATAAATAAATGATAAATGGGTTGTACTTGTATAGCGCTTTTCTACCTTCAAGGTACTCAACGCGCTTTGACAGTATTTCCACATTTACCCATTCACACACACATTCACACACTGATGGCAGGAGCTGCCATGCAAGGCGCTAACCAGCAGCCATCAGAGGCAAAGGGTGAAGTGTCTTGCCCAAGGACACAACGGACGTGACTAGGAAGGTAGAAGGTGGGAATTGAACCCCAGTAACCAGCAACACTCCGATTGCTGGCACAGCCACTCTATCAACTTCGCCACGCCGTCCCTATCATTAATGTTGTAAATACTAATCTGTATATATGTAGAAAGGGTGGTCCTAAACAGGTAGGCATTTTTCAAACAAATAAATACAAGAATGTGTGTGTGTCTGTGTGTGTGTGTGTGACAAAGAAACACAATACTATAGCATCAACTACAAAATATTCACATTTCACAGTCAATTTCCCCATTGTGGGATAAATAAAAACTAACTTACTCTATACTACTTATGACGTTATAACAGGACTAATGTTAAACATCTACAACTTACCACATGTTTTCTCTAGCTGGAAGTTGTACTTGTATTGGCTGAAATGGGAAATGTTTTAATGACAAGGGTGACAGAGCATGATACAAATGCTATTTTCCGTACTTTGTAAGTACACATTGGAGAGTTCCGCCTCAAGAATACCACGTTTGTTTGTTTGATTGGTAAAACAGAGTAATGTGACGGTGCCTGCTGGAAGAAGTCTCTCGGATTATAAATTAATATACTAATGATATAAATAAATATAGAAATTGGAATGAAATTTAATAAAACAAAGTACAAAAACAAGTGAAAGTAGGACTTCTTCACATAAACACAAGAAAAAGTAAGTTGCATAAAACTACTGACTAGTACAATTTCCCCAAAAATGGGGAAAATTGACCATGTTACTAATTGCCTGCAGTAATGTACTCTACTGTATGTGTATTGTTTATGGATTCATACATCTTAGACGCCTAAAATGTATTTCAACAGATCTATCAATTTGTGTTGCAGTGATCACCATCATCAACGGAAAGGTGGAGGAAGTGGAGCTTCCTGTGGAGAAGGTTGATATCATTATATCAGAGTGGATGGGCTACTGTCTCTTCTACGAATCCATGTTGAACACGGTTATCTTCGCCAGGGACAAGTGGCTGGTACGCACTCTGTGTGATGACGCATCACACAATGTTTAGTTGAAAATAACCAAGTCACATGACAATTGCTTGACGTAAGGAAAGCAATTTTTGACATGTGCGTAAAGCAACTCTCCGGTCTTTTTGATTCTCCCTTAGGTGTTGGAGGAACTTTTGTTTTTAGCAAACTGTCATGAATAATAATTGACGTTAAGCATGTATACACTATATTGCCAAAAGTATTTGGCCACCTGCCTTGACTCACATATGAACTTGAAGTGCCATCCCATTCCTAACCCATAGGGTTCAATATGATGCCGGTCCCCCTTTTTCAGCTATTACAGCGTCAACTCTTCTGGGAAGGCTGTCCACAAGGTTGCGGAGGGTGTTTATAGGAATTTTCGACCATTCTACCAAAAGCGCATTGGTGAGGTCACACACTGATGTTGGTCGAGAAGGCCTGGCTTTCAGTCTATGTTGTAGTTCATCCCAAAGGTGTTCTATCGGGTTCAGGTCAGGACTCTGTGCAGGCCAGTCAAGTTCATCCACACCAGACTCTGTCATACATGTTTTTATGGACCTTGCTTTGTGCACTGTTGCACAGTCATGTTGGATGAGGAAGGGGCCCACTCCAAACTGTTCCCACAAGGTTGGGAGTATGGAATTGTCCAAAATGTTTTGGTATCCTGGAGCATTCAAAGTTCCTTTCACTGGAACTAAGGGGCCAAGCTCAACTCCTGAAAAACAACCCCACATCATAATTCCTCCTCCACCAAATTTCACACTCTGCACAATGCAGTCCGAAATGTACCGTTCTCCTGGTAACCTCCAAACCCAGACTGGTCCATCAGATTGCCAGATGGAAAAGTGTGATTCATCACTCCAGAGAAGGCGTCTCCACTGCTCTAGAGTCCAGTGGCGACGTGCTTTACACCACTGCATCCCACGCTTTGCATTGGACTTGGTGATGTATGACTTGGATGCAGCTGATCGGCCATGGAAACCCATTCAATGAAGCTCTCTGCGTACTGTACGTGGGCTAATTGGAAGGTCAAATGAAGTTTAGAGCTCTGTAGCTACTGACGGCAAAAAGTCGGCGACCTTTTTGCACTATGCGCTTCAGCATCCACTGACCCCTCTCTGTCAGTTTACGTGACCTACCACTTGGTGGCTGAGTTGCTGTTGTTCCCAAACTCTTCCATTTTCTTATAATAAAGCCGACAGTTGACTTTGGAATATTTAGGAGCGAGGAAATTTCACGACTGGATTTGTTGCGCAGGTGGCATCCTATGACAGTTCCACGCTGGAAATCACTGAGCTCCTGAGAGCGGTCCATTCTTTCACAAATGTTTGTAGAAACAGTCTTCATGCCTAAGTGCTTGATTGTATACACCTGTGGCCGGGCCAAGTGATTAGGACACCTGATTCTCATCATTTGGATGAGTGGCCGTATACCTTTGGCAATATAGTGTATGTCAATAAGCGGAAACAGCAATAGTACATTTGAGGGAGTTGTTGGATATTTGACAGATATAGGCAAAGAAACAAAGCTTGAGCTAAATATACAATTGGCACTAAAGGGTATGAATTATATCAGGGATGTTTTAGCCTCTAAGTTGCCTAGTAGTGTCTCATAAATCAGTATTCTGTGCAATTGTGTTTGCATCGATGCCAATACAAGTGTGTGTCAATAGAATTTTGAACCATTTACAGTATTTTTTGGACTATAAGTCGCAGTTTTTTTTCATAGGAGCGACTTATGTGTGAAATTATTAACACATTACCGTAAAATATCAAATAATATTATTTAGTTCATTCACGTAAGAGACTAGACGTATAAGATTTCATGGGATTTAGCGATTAGGAGTGACAGATTGTTTGGTAAACGTATAGCATGTTCTATATGTTATAGTTATTTGAATGACTCTTACCATAATATGTTACGTTAACATACCAGGCACGTTCTCAGTTGGTTATTTATGCGTCATATAACGTACACTTATTCAGTCTGTTGTTCACTATTCTTTATTTATTTTAAATTGCCTCTCAAATGTCTATTCTTGGTGTTGGGTTTTATCAAATACATTTCCCCCAAAAATGCGACTTATACTCCAGTGCGACTTATATATGTTTTTGTCTTTCTTTATTATGCATTTTCGGCCGGTGCGACTTATACTCCGAAAAATACGGTATAACTCAAGAGTATATGATCGCACAAACGTGGAAAATGCAAACGCAGCCTAATCGGTGCTGTGGGTGCTTCCATTTAACTCACATTGAAAGTGCAGACTTCAAACTGTTTACAATGCTTTAAATGGCAAAAATCATTGGAAAAAAAAAATTGATTTATGATTAATAATGTTCATCAAAGTTATGTTGTTTTATCATAGTCACGCTAGTTCTTATTTGCAAGCAAACACAATTAAACATGACATCACCTTCCCACTGGTGTTGGGGGAAAAAGCTAGTCATCAATCAACCAACTCATGAACAGCTATTTGGTTGCAACGGGAGATTGTGAAAGGTAAGTTAACAGTGCCATCAACTGGCAAACTGATGCAATTTGCATATATATTTAACGATCTTGGGGTCTACAAATAAGGAATAAGGCCTATTTATTGTGGTGTACTTAGTAAATTGGTAATTGTCTGAAGCCTGGCCTGGTTTTGAAGGTTAACAACTATTAGAATAATTATTTGACTAGTTGCATTACAATGATCTGTGTTGTTTAGTCCTGAAAGAGTATACATGAGATTTTGAATTACATGTATGCATCGTTTGTGTTTTTAGTTACAGGAAGTTTTTATAATTACTTTTAAAACATTTTTGACACACAAAAAAAAAAAATCAATTCCCTAATCGGATTTGAGGTTTTTGGGTGATTTTAGTCCCAACATAGTAATACACTATGTCAAAATGAAAAAAAAAAACAATTCTATAGTGACGCATTAGATTATTCTGGGAAAAAAAGGTAAAGACAAAAGTACATGAAAAACACAACACTACAACCCATAGGGTTAATTAAAGTGCAGCCATGACAACTTAAGTTTCTTATTTCAAACCAGTGTACCACAAAATCGTATTAAATCAATGTTTACAGTAGGTAAAACAATGAAAGCAGGGTCATAAATAGGGATGGATACCGTTTACCTTTGAATCGATACAGTACCAATTTCCAGTACCTGGTAATTAATACCAGCAACTATGTTGATACATTTAATTGTTTAATAAAATGGAATTGTTTTTTAACATTTAAAACTGAGCTGTCCAGTCCATCTTGTTTTCTTACACTTCTGTGTGTCATTAAACTGTATTACAGTATATAGTAGCAGTCGCAATTCCAATACGTGAGATGGCAGTATTGTGTAGACTATTGTGTTGTCTTAGCCAGGAAGTAGTCTTTGCCATTTAGTTCAATGTGCTAGTCTTTTCTTTCGTTGAGCCCTACAAAGTGTTTGAACTGTAAGTATTGTACTTATTACACACCAGTTGTGTAAATCGCAATAACACTAATCAATAGCACGTCTATGAATAACCCAATGTAAATTACCATCAAGATAGCGGAGACTAACTGTACTTTTGAGCGCCTTCTTGCTTTGTTGGCATGTAAAATTGCAACAATACCTAAATATAGGCCAGCTGAGTCCAGTTTGAGGGCTTGACTGCTTGTTTCCTGGCACAAGGGATTGAGCCGGTGCCGAGTCTGCAACCAGATATGACGTCATGTGCAACAAAAATATTAAAATATACACTGTTTCAAGGCCTACTGAAACCCACTACTACCGACCACGCAGTCTGATAGTTTATACATCAATGATGAAATCTTAACATTGCAAAACATGCCAATACGGTCGGGTTAGATTAGTAAAGTGCAATTTAAAATTTCCCGCAAAATATTCTGCTGAAAACGTCTCGGTATGATGACGTTTGCGCATGACGTCACGGATTGTGCGGGCATATTGGGACACCATTGTGGCCAGCTATTAAGTCGTCTGTTTTCATCGCAAAATTCCACAGTATTCTGGACATCTGTGTTCGGGAGTCTTTTGCAATTTGTTTAATGAACAATGAAGACAGCAAAGAAGAAAGCTGTAGGTGGGATCGGTGTATTAGCGGCTGGCTGCAGCAACACAACCAGGAGGACTTTGAGTTGGATAGCAGACGCGCTACCGTGAGTACGCAGCTTTGGCTTCCAAACATTTGATCGCTTGCCCGTACGTGCGTGCCGCTATGCGCATGTCACGTACGTAACTTTGGGGAAATATATGTGCTGTATGAACTTTACGGAGGTGAAAGGTACTTTGGGCTGTGGGATTGAGTGTGTTGTGCGGGTGTTTGAGTTGTATTGGTGGGTTATATGGACGGGAGGGGGGAAGTAGGTGTTTGTTATGCGGATTTATTTGTGGCATATTAAATATAAGCCTGGTTGTGCTGTGGCTAATAGAGTATATATATGTCTTGTGTTTATTTATTGTTTGTCATTCCCAGCTGAATATCAGGTCCCACCCGCCTCTCACAGCATCTTCCCTATCTGAATCGCTTCCACTGCCCTCTAATCCTTCACTCTAAATTTCCTCATGCACGAATCTTTCATTCTCGCTCAAATTAATGGGGTAATCGTCGCTTTCTCGGTCCGAATCGCTCTCGCTGCTCCTGGCCATGATTGTAAACAATGCGCAGATGTGAGGAGCTCCACAACCTGTGACGTCACGCTACTTCCGGTACAGGCAAGGCTTTTTTATCAGCGACCAAAAGTTGCGAACTTTATCGTCGATGTTCTCTACTAAATCCTTTCAGCAAAAATATGGCAATATCGCAAAATGATCAAGTATGACACATAGAATGGACCTGCTATCCCCGTTTAAATAAGAACATGTAATTTCAGTAGGCCTTTAAGTTCACGTAAATCGGTAGCCGGTGGTATCGACGGACTTTGGTACTGAATTCAGGACCCATCTCTAGTCATAAATGACAACATCGTACCCCACCGGGTTCCTCCTGAGAACCACCGTTCTTTGCTGAGGGCATTTGTTTTTGGTTATGTTATGCAAAACACAAATGTCCACTGCAGAAGGCGCTGGTCCTCAGGAGAGAACGTACCGTAGTAACAGTCTTTCAGCAAATCAGTAGGTCCCGATAAAAAGGTCAGCTGAAACTGTTAAATGACATTAAAATGGTGTAGAGGCTGTGGCAAAGAGACAATTATGATAAAGTAGCCCCAAAAGGCCTTTTAGAAGTTGATGAATATTTAAGCTTTAATTTGCCATTTATGTGTTGTTTTGTCATTTGTCAATTAGAAACCAGGTGGATTAATGTTTCCTGATCGAGCCTCTTTGTACGTTTTGGCCATCGAGGACAGGCAGTATAAAGACTTCAAAATACACTGTGAGTACAATTAATGTGTGTGTGTGTACAAATGATAAAACATTACAGTGTCAAAAACATGCAGTTTTGTTTTTTCAGCCCTACGAATGATTGTGCATCCGTATCATCTCACTCCAAACCCACCGGGTTGGCTGTGGGCAAACTGTGCTTCTGGACACAATGTAACAGAAGAGTGCCAAAGCCATTGTTAAACGCTCTCTTAAATACCACAAGTGAAAGCTGGTGGTAAAAAGACAAAAGTTCTTTGGAAAGCCCTCCTCCAAATTGGTCCGCGACTAAACAGAGACAGATGTAACGCCCACATGTCTGTGTTTTAACTTGTATTTAATGGCAACACGCTGGGGGGAATTTACGAGCTGATGACATTAACTGATCATCATCATCAATGCATCAATTCTTCTAAGCTTCTTCTTGAACTCTGCAAAATAAGTCCTTTATTATTTGTATCTTTCACTTGAATGTACAGCTTTTATTTACTGAAAACCTGGTAACAGTGTTACCTTAAGTCCCGTCGAGGTGTGTTGATAAGTGAAATGTGTCAGTGAGCACCTAGTCCAGGGGTCGGCAACCCAAAACGTTGAAAGAGCCATATAGAACCCAAATTACAAATAACAAATCTGTCTGGAGCCGCAAAAAATAAAAAGTCTTATATAAGTCTTAAAATGAAGACAACGTATGATGTAAGTGTCTATATTAGCCTACTATCAAAATGACTTTAAAAGCCTTATATACGTGTTATAATGAAGGCGGCACATGATGTAAGTGTCTATATTAGCTATATTAGCCTACTATCAAAATGACTTCAAAAGCCTTATATACGTGTTATAATGAAGGCGACACATGATGTGTCTATATTAGCTATATTAGCCTACTATCAAAATGACTTTAAAAGCCTTATATACGTGTTATAATGAAGGCGACACATGATGTAAGTGTCTATATTAGCTATATTAGCCTACTATCAAAATGACTTTAAAAGCCTTATATACGTGTTATAATGAAGGCGACACATGATGTGTCTATATTAGCCTACTATCAAAATGACTTTAAAAGCCTTATATACGTGTTATAATGAAGGCGACACATGATGTAAGTGTCTATATTAACTATATTAGCCCACTATCAAAATGACTGTGTTCAAGGCTGAAGCAAATATTTGTTGACAGAAATTTTCAAATGTAATATTTCATCTACACATTTTTACAGCATTAGAAACCATTAGTAAATCAGAGGCTACTCAGAAGGTGAGATAACTCCTGGAAATTACTGGCTTTTAATGGCCAAAGGTATAGATGTGTGTGTCCAAGTTAAAGGAAACTGCAGGCTGTCTTCTTTTAATAGATTTACTACAATCTTTGGCAATCTAGGTAATGTTTGCTGTAGTCTGGAACAACATGGCACACAAACAACTATCTAAAATGCAGCCATTATTACATACAGATAATGTCATGAGGCATGCAAATATAAATTCAATACACAGAGGATAAAAGCGAAGGATATTAAATGAACTCAAATATACCTACAAATGAGGCATAATGATGCAATATGTACATACAGCTAGCCTAAATAGCATGTTAGCATTTATTAGCTTGCAGTCGTGCACTGACCAAATATGCCTGATTAGTACTCCACACAAGTCAATAACATTAACAAGGCGCACCTTTGTGCATTCACGCACAGTATAAAAAGTTTGGTGGACAAAATTACACATAAAAGGAGTGGAAGATAAACAAACTGTTGCGTCACAGTCCACACTATGGTGAGTTCAAGAACCGCCGAAATTAGAAGGACAAAACAATGTTCCCCAAATACTCTCGTCAGTGAAGCATATACACAAACATATTAAACAGTGGGCTTTCTAACTATTGGGAAGGTTTGTGTCATGTGTGTCCTCAAACAAAAAACATTCTAAAACAAAAACATTATTTTTCCATTTTCAATCCTTTTTTAAAAATGCTCCAGGAAGCCACTAGGGCAGCACTAAAGAGCCGCGGGTTGCTGACCCCCGACCTAGTTGGAGTCTCCTCACTCATATTTGAACTGACGTATGCAGAGACCTAATCACCGACCGTATAACCTGTGCTGCCTACCAGGTAACCATCCAAGGTTAAGGGAAATGAGCATGTATAGAGTCATAATACATTAGGTGATTAAACTGTTTTGTTACATGATTACTGCGATAATTGTTTTGTGATTAATCTCATGAGTAAATGCGTTAAATTTTACAGCTGGAATTTAAATGTAATTAAATGACTTAAAAGTGCTAACAGTGGGCCTTAATAGTAAGGAGTAGGGTTGTAGGGTATACCGGTATTAGTATAGTACCGCGATACTAATGAATCATATTCGGTACTATACCGCCTCTGGAAAGTACAGGCCCACCCAATAGCTAAACATGCTTCACTACACACCGTAGCTCACCGGCGTCAAAATGTAAACAAACACCATTGGTGGATCTACACCTAACATCCACTGTAATGATACCAAGTACAATAGCGTATCTAGTCGATACTACTATGATTACGTCAATATTTTTTGGCATCACAACAACATCTTTGGTTTAAAAAAAATGTATATTATGTTTATAAACTCTGCAAATATGTCTCTGGACACATGAGGACTTTGGATATGACCAATGTATGATCCTGTAACTACTTGGTATCGGGTTGATACCCAAATTTGTGGTATCATCCAAAACTAATGTAAAGTATTAAACAACAGAAGAATAAGTGATTATTACATTTTAACAGAAGTGTTGATAGAACATGTTAAAAGAGAAAGTAAGCAAAATGAACAAGTAGATTAATAATCATTTTCACAGCTTGTCCTTAATAATGTTGATAAAATAATAGAATGGAAAATGACACAATATGTTACTGCATACATCAGCAGACTAATTAGGAGCCTTTGTTTGCTTACTTACTAATAAAAGACAAGTTGTCTTGTATGTTCATTATTATATTTAAGGACAAACTTGCAATAAGAAACATACGTTTAATGTACGGTAAAAAAAATTGTTAAAATAAAGCCAATAATGCAATTTTTTGTGGTCCCCTTTATTTAGAAAAGTACCGAAAAGTATCGAAATAATTTTGGTACCGGTACCAAAATATTGGTATCGGGACAACACTAGTAAGGAGGAAGATTTGAATCTCCGTGTGGAGTGTGCTTGTCCTCCCAATGAATACTTTTGGTACTGTGGCTTCCTACCACATCCCCAAAACATGCATGTTGGGTTATTTAGGCATTCTAAATCGTCCACATGTGTGAATGGTTGTTTTGTCTACTGCAGTGCTTGTCAACTGGTTGTGGTTTTGGACCCACCAGCAATCAATTGCGGATTTTTTAACTATCAACAATTCCGTGAAAAGACAATGCCATTTGAATTTAAGAGTAGTGCCAGCAAAAACAAGTGTAATTGACATTTCATCTGAGGGCTTTGAATCAGAACAACTGGAGTTTCCCAGCATACCTGGTAGTCCTGATTATGGGCAGAATTCCCCAGCAGCTGGAGCCGTGAGATGCTATCTGTCTCTTTATGGTGCCTTCTGCCGCAACCATGTTCCTTTCCTGCTCCCTGGCCATTTCCTGAGCCACGGACGGCACAATAAAGTCCCAACTTGATGTCCTTGGCCCAGAAAACATGGCCCGCACCTCTTGGCTTTGTAGTAAACAACTATAACACACAGAAGAACATGAGGTCCATTTAGAAATATTGGCTTATTACAATGTTTTTTGTTTTTTTTGCACAAGCTAAGACCCATTTTTTGAGAATCACTGATCCACAACATGTGTGTTCTGTGATCAACTGGTGACCCTTCAAAAGGTGTACCCCAAAGTCAGGTAGGATAAGCTCGAGCTCACCCATGACCCTAATGAGGACGAGCAGTGCAAAAATGAAAGAGTAAGTAAATAATAAAAATACAATAAAAAATTATAACAATACTTAGCAGACCTTTTAGTGGATACGTGTACAAATAAATTGATTTGAATCAAAAATTGTGTTGAATCAAGAATGAACTCGAGTCGAATTGTCCCCTCCAAGAACCGGGAATCGAATCAAATTGTGAGTTGTTGTAAGAATTCTGTCCCTATTAAAATACGTAATATACACTACCGTTCAAAAGTTTGGGGTCACCCAAAAAATGTTGTGGAATAGCCTTCATTTCTAAGAATAAGAATAGACTGTCGAGTTTCAGATGAAAGTTCTCTTTTTCTGGCCATTTTGAGCGTTTAATTGACCCCACAAATGTGATGCTCCAGAAACTCAATCTGCTCAAAGGAAGGTCAGTTTTGTAGCTTCTGTAACGAGCTAAACTGTTTTCAGATGTGTGAACAGGATTGCACAAGGGGTTTCTAATCATCAATTAGCCTTCTGAGCCAATGAGCAAACACATTGTACCATTAGAACACTGGAGTGATAGTTGCTGGAAATGGCCTCTATACACCTATGTAGATATTGCACCAAAAACCAGACATTTGCAGCTAGAATAGTCATTTACCACATTAGCAATGTATAGAGTGTATTTCTTTAAAGTTAAGACTAGTTTAAAGTTATCTTCATTGAAAAGTACAGTGCTTTTCCTTCAAAAATAAGGACATTTCAATGTGACCCAAAACTTTTGAACGGTAGTGTAAACAGGCTAATGATTGGGTATAAATGCAGCTTCTATGAAATGCTCAGTCATTCACAAACAAGGATGGGGCGAGAGTCACCGCTTTGTGAACAAATGCGTAAGCAAATTGTCCAACAGTTTAAGAACAACATTGCTCAACGAGCTATTGCAAGGAATTTAGGGAGTTCACCATCTACGGTCCGTAATATCATCAAAAAGTTCAGAGAATCTGGGGAAGTCACTGCACATAAGCGGCAAGGCCCGTGACCTTCGATCCCTCATGGTGTACTGCATCAAAAACCGACATCAGCGTGTAAAGGATATCACCACATGGGCTTAGGAACAATTCAGAAAACCACTGTCAGTAACTACACTTAGTCGCTACATCTGTAAGTGCTACTATGCAAATCAAAAGCCATTTATCAACAACACCCAGAAACACCGCCGGCTTCGCTGGGCCCGAGCTCATCCAAGATGGACTGATGCAAAGTGGAAAAGTGTTCTGTGGTCTGACAAGTCCACATTTCAAATGGTTTTTGGAAACTGTGGACGTCGTGTCTTCCGGAACAAAGAGGAAAAGAAACATCCGGACTGTTATAGGTGCAAAGTTCAAAAGCCAGCATCTGTGATGGTATGGGGGTGTATTAATGCCCAAGGCATGGGTAACTTACACACTTGTGAAGGCACCATTAATGCTGAAAGGTACATACAAGTTTTGGAGCAACTTGTGTTGCCATCCAAGCAATGTCTTTTTCATGGACGCCCCTGCTTATTTCAGCAAGACAATGCCAAACCTCATTCTGCATGTGTTACAACAGCGTGGTTTTGTAGTAAAAGAGTGCGGGTACTAGATAGGCCTTAATTAAGTCCAGACCTGTCTCCTATTGAAAATGTGTGGCGCAATACGAAGCCTAAATACCACAACGGAGACCCCCGGACTGTTGAACAACTTAAGCTGTACATCAAGCAAGAATGGGAAAGAATTCCACCTGAAAAGCTTAAAAAATTGGTCTCCTTGGTTCCCAAACGTTTACTGAGTGTTGTTAAAAGGAAAGGCCATGTAACACAGTGGTAAAAATGCCATTGTGCCAACTTTTTTGCAACATGTTGCTGCCATTCAATTCTAAGTTAATGATTATTTGCAAAATAAAATGTAAGTTTCTCAGTTTGAACATTAAATATCTTGTCTTTGCAGTCTATTCAATTGAATATAAGTTGAAAAGGATTTGCAAATCATTGCATTCTGTTTTTATTTACGATTTACACAACGTGCCAACTTCACTGGTTTTGGGTTTTATACTATACTATCGTTCTTGTGGTACGCATGGGGCTAAATCTGGGACTTTGGGAACTACATTTTGTGTCGTCTAATGTGTGCTGGTATGACAAAGTTCGTTGAATCAGTAAAACACAGCAAAAAGTAATAACACAAGCACTTTATTTGTGAATATGTTATCTAACTGCTAATATGTGTGCTAATTATATCCCAAAAATTGCCAGTTGCGTGAATCTGTTGCTGTGCAACGCCCGCCCCGGAACATTTTGACTCCTTGAATACTGTTTTGTGCAGCAGAGTTGTGCAAATGTGAATTTCACACATGGCCGCACTGAAAGGAGGGATGCACAAATTGACCTCATCTTCTCGTGTGGGCAGATGGACCCAATTGACCTTTGCGCTGAGGTAGAAGTGGCCTCGTGTCGCACTGCAGCAGTCAACATGCTGCGCTCATTAGCGGGAAGCACCGTCTCATTTTAGGAAGCAGCACTAATGTTAATATAGAACACCGGAGGAACTATATTGCTTGTTAAGTAAGGTCACAAGTGGACTTGTTTGTTCTGATGAATAATGGATGCAATAAGCCATCCTTCCTTGTAAGGATTATTACATATGTGTTCATGGACGTTAACCAATCATATTTGCGTCATTATACCTCCAAACATCGAGAGGTATAAATCAGACAATTTTGGAAAAGCTCCGTGACAAGTACCCTGCCTGCCGTGGTTTGAAGTTATAGCTGTAATAGTTTCATATCCCTTAGCTTTTCAACCAAAAACAACAAGTATACATTTGCATAATATTTTATACAGGCTCTGATGACTGAGCCGAATAAATGTTGAGAGTAATGATATTGTGATTCCCAGGGTGGGAGAATGTGTATGGCTTCGACATGACTTGTATTCGCAATGTGGCAATCAAGGAGCCGCTGGTTGACGTCGTGGACCAGAAACAGGTGGTGACCAACTCCTGCCTGGTCAAAGTAAGTCAAATATTTACTGTTGGCTTATGTTCAGTCCACTTCTGTCTTACATGTGAGTATTATTCACCACTTAATCACACACCAGCTGTATGGAAGCCATTTCCTCCGCTGAAAGAATATAAATATCCCCATGTTAAGTCAAAATTAAAAAAATAAATGTCGTAATTATGATAGAAAAATACTAATTTAGAGCTATAAAGTCAAAATTACACTACCGTTCAAAAGTTTGGGGTAACCCAAACAATTTTGTAGAATAGCCTTCATTTCTAAGGACAAGAATAGACTGTCGAGTTTCAGATGAAAGTTCTCTTTTTCTGGCCATTTTGAGCGTTTAATTGACCCCACAAATGTGATGCTCCAGAAACTCAATCTGCTCAAAGGAAGGTCAGTTTTGTAGCTTCTGTAACGAGCTAAACTGTTTTTAGATGTGTGAACATGATTGCACAAGGGTTTTCTAATCATCAATTAGCCTTCTGAGCCAATGAGCAAACACATTGTACCATTAGAACACTGGAGTGATAGTTGCTGGAAATGGGCCTCTATACACCTATGTAGATATTGCACCAAAAAGCAGACATTTGCAGCTAGAATAGTCATTTACCACATTAGCAATGTATAGGGGTGTATTTCTTTAAAGTTAAGACTAGTTTAAAGTTATCTTCATTGAAAAGTACAGTGCTTTTCCTTCAAAAATAAGGACATTTCAATGTGACCCCAAACTTTTGAACGGTAGTGTATGTGCTGAAAAGTAAAAATCATAGTATGACAAGTTATGTTGTTACTGTTAGCTAAAACAGGGGTCCCCAAACATTTTGACTCGGGGGCCACTTTGGGTTAAAGGGAACTTCCCTTGTTTTGGAATGTTGCCTATTGTTCGCAATCATTGTTAAAAATATGACGGATTAATTTTTTTTTAATGCATTCTAGGTATGAAATAAATGTAAATAAAAGTCTGTTTACACTGGAACCAGTAAGAGGTCACATAAAATCCAATAAATAACCATTCAATAAGCACCAACAATACTCCATTTACATTTCTTGATGTGAATAATACGTATCAGTGATATTGTTATTTTTTTTATGCATTCTTAATATTAAATACATGTAAATACAAGTCTGTTTACACCGGCGCCAATAGGAGGTCCCATAAAATCCAATAAACACCCATTCAATAAGCGATCCATCCATCCATTTTCTACCGCTTGTCCCTTTCGGGGGTTGTGGGGGGGCTGGAGCCTATCTCAGCTGCATATGGGGTACAATCTGGACAAGTCGCCACCTCATCGCACATTTCGTGATTTGAATAATAAGTATTAGTGATATTGTTATTATAAGCGCTAACGCAGACTAACTATAGCGGTGTTGCGATAACAAGCTTTCAACAGGTTTCCTCACTTCCTAGAACCCTGGAAGTTCATTGTAGAGCCTAAATCATACCTCTCACCTGGAAAGTAGATGGCTGAGGACGTACTCCGACAAGTTGGTGCACTTTCTCAGCCTCTTAGGACCCGGAAATGGCGAGAACGAGAATTTAATAGAGTGCACAACTGTGAGAGTGGGCGTGTGCGCTGATCACGTTTAAACAAATGCTTTCACACGGAAACGGCGATAACAATGATTTAAGTCTGCATATATATTTAATACCAAATCTAATAGTGAAGTTTGACAGACGTGTAGAAATACAGTACAACTTGCAATACAGCCTGATTTTTGGGGAACCTCGCCAATATAAACTATAAATGATAAAACATTGGGCATTGAGAGTATGTAAACCAGGCCTACTTTGTTTACTTCCCTGATGACCTTCCTAAAGTTTTGTAATCCATCAGAAATATCAAGCAGCTAAAATGTGTCAAAACATGTCGAAGTGTGCAGTGTCATGCATTTTACCCATAGTGCTTGGTAATGGATTTAAATTGATATCATTTTGAATTGTGTGTGGTGTGTGGCCATTTTTTTATAATTTCCACTAGGGTTGTCCCAATACCAGTATTTTGGCACCAGTATCAAAATGTATTTCGATACTTTTCGAAATTGCGTTATTGAAAGTCAGAATTATGAGATGAAAGATCAAAATTATGACTCAAAATTGTGAGCTAAAAAGTAAAAAAATATAATACATAAGTCGTAATTAGAATCATGAGGTTTAAATTATGATATAAAGTCTAAATTATTAGATAAGAAGTGGAACTTATGGGATAAGAGAGTCATAATTATGTGATAGACAGTCAAAACTATGAGAAAGAAAATCATACATTTTAGTATGAGATACAAAGTCCAATTTATGTTATACAAAAGTCCTAATTATAAAGTGTAACATTTTAATTATAAAATGAAAAGTTGATATTATGAGAATAAAATAAAAATTATGAAATACAAATCATAATATGGAAACAGTCAAAACCATAAGAAAAATTGTAGCGATTATGTGATAAAAAGTTGAAAGTATGAGATATGAAATCATAATTATAAAATAAAAAATCTAAAATTGTAAAATAAAAGGTTGAGATTATGAGATACAAAAGTCATAATTATGAGATAAAAAGTTGAACTCATGACAACCATGGCTGTGTAATTCTATATATGATTATTCCAGCGTTGAAACAAAAGGCTACAGTGAAGAAAAATGTGCAGTTTGTGTCTCGTAATTTCATGTCTTTTTCAAATGGCACTGATTCTGCGTGGATAATTAGTGTAAAGGACATTTAACAGACCGATATGGTGCACCATTTCGCACACATTAGTATCACTACCAGTTACCCTTCTGCTTAAACGTATCATTACTGCAATTGCTTGGCCCATTGTCACTTTTATTGTGTGATTGTTCCATCATTCTAGACTTGCTCACTGCACACTTGCTGCTTGCCAAGGCACCTTTTTTCTATTTTAGATAATAAAACCAGTGAGTGATGCTTATTGTCAACTATCAGAGATGGGATTTTGCAAAGCCAGTGGCGGCGTGGCACGGTTGGTAGAGCGGCCGTGCCAGCAACTCGAGGGTTCCAGGTTTGATCCCTGCGTCCACCTTCCTAGTCACTGCTGTTATGTCTTTGGGCAAGGCACTTTACCCACCTGCTCCCAGTGCCACCCACACTGGTTTAAAATGTAGATAATGGGTTTCACTATGTAAAGGGCTTTGAGTCGCTCGGGAAAGGCGCTATATAAATATAATTAACTTCACATTTTGTGAAAAAAAGATTACAACAGTAAAAATAAATGACTGCTGCTCTGCAGTCTAATTAAAAGAAAATGCCAGATGCCGGTGTTGACGTGGATGAATTCAATATAAATAACCTAACTTTTGAACTTTCAAATATGACCTAACACATTAGTAGTCGTTACTTGTGGAAAGCATTTGACTCTGATATTTCCCTCATTTTATGACCAGTAAACAAAGCTCAATCCAGCGCACAGCGTCTGGCACGAATACCAGTGTGCAAGCAGTCCATATATCTTAAAAATTATGGCGCAACAAACAAAGAATTTCACTCGAGCTGATTTTATGCTGACTGAAGCTGGAGTTGATCTACGGTCGCCTGCATGAAGTATTGCATGAAGAATGCTCATGATAGTAAATCAGATCTACACATTGTATTTGGAAGATGCATTGCCTTGTACCGGTCAATTGATGTTATTTAGCACATCTAGTACAGAGTCACAAAAATAAATTAAGTATACCTTTCTGTGACTGTTTCTGTATCTTTTGTTGCAACCCAAATTTCACCAAAAGGCCAGATATTATGGAGTGACATTACTGATAAAACTCCACAATGTTTTTTTGTTTTTTTTTACAATTCACAAGTGAAAAAAATATTTTCTTCAATTAAAAAACGATTTGCAAGTAAAAAAAAATATTTTCTGCAAGTTAAAACATTTGGTAGTAATACAAAAGGGACAAGCGGTAGGAAATGGAGGGATGGATGGATTCCACACTGTTGCACCCAGAGCAGCCGTAATTCGCACCCTACAACGACAGGTGGTGCTGCTGAGTTAATTTAAGGCCGTTAAGAGTTTTTGCGCATGGTGCGGTCCGCAAAAAATTAAGAAGAAGAAGCAGGGTGGAGAGTAAAATGGCGGACAGAAGAGGGGAAACAAGCTCAACCTGTAAATTAACTTGTAAGCTTCACCTATTTTCTGTCCACCATTCTACTCCCCACCCTGCTTCTTCTTCATTATTTTTGGGGCGATCAAGACCCAACAATGGGCCCCAGCCCAACAATGGCCCCCACCCATATGGTTAAGAAACACTGTTCTAAGGTACTATACCCCAATTAGAAAACATGTAACCTATCAAACACTGACACAACCAGAGTCAGTTGACACAGTGGACCAGCTCAGCCCTACGGTCAACAAATGAATGCATATGAAATTTAAAGTACCAGCAGAGTGAAAAAACAAGTTGACTTTATATGATTATTTGTGTTTCATTGTATCCATTAAACCAGTGGTCCCCAACCACCGGGCCGCGGCCCGGTACCGGTCCGTGGATCGATTGGTACCGGGCCGCACAAGAAATTTAAAAAAAATTAAAAAAATAAATATATATATATATATATATATATATATTATTTTTATTTTTTATTAAATCAACATAAAAAACACAAGTGCACCAACCCAAAAAACCTCCCTCCCCCATTTACACTCATTCACACTCGTTCGCACAAAAGGGTTGTTTCTTTCTGTTATTAATATTTCTGGTTCCTACTTTAAATATCAATATAGATCAATACAGTCAGCAGGGATACAGTCCGTAAGCACACATGATTCTATTTTTTTATGATGTTAGATGTAAATATAAATGGAATACAATGATTTGTAAATCATTTTCAAACCATATTTAGTTGAATATGCTACAAAGACAACATATTTGATGTTCAAACTGATAAACTTTTTTTTTTTTTGCAAATAATCATTAGCATTAGAATTTGATGCCAGCAACACGTGACAAAGACGTTGGGAAAGGTGGCAATAAATACTGATAAAGTTGAGGAATGCTCATCAAACACTTATTTGGAACATCCCACAGGTGAACAGGCAAATTGGGAACAGGTGGGTGCCATGATTGGGTATAAAAGTAGATTCCATGAAATGCTCAGTCATTCGCAAACAAGGATGGGGCGAGGGTCACCACTTTGTCAACAAATGTGTGAGCAAAATGATGAACAGTTTAAGAAAAACCTTTCTCAACCAGCTATTGCAAGGAATTTAGGGATTTCACCATCTACGCTCCGTAATATCATCAAAGGGTTCAGAGAATCTGGAGAAATCACTGCACGTAAGCAGCTAAGCCTGTGACTTTCGATCCCTCAGGCTGTACTACATCAACAAGTGACATCAGTGTGTAAAGGATATCACCACATGGGCTCAGGGACACTTCAGAAACCCACTGTCAGTAACTACAGTTGGTCGCTACATCTGTAAGTGCAAGTTAAAACTCTCCTATGCAAGGCGAAAACCGTTTATCAACAACACCCAGAAACGCCGTCAGATTTTCTGGGCCTCAGCTCATCTAAGATGGACTGATACAAAGTGGAAAAGTGTTCTGGGGTCTGACGAGTCCACATTTCCAATTGTTTTTGGAAACTGTGGACGTCGTGTCCTCCGGACCAAAGAGGAAAAGAACCATCCGGATTGTTATAGGCGCAAAGTTGAAAAGCCAGCATCTGTGATGTTATGGGGGTGTATTAGTGCCCAAGACATGGGCAACTTACACATCTGTGAAGGCGCCATTAATGCTGAAAGGTACATACAGGTTTTGGAGCAACATATGTTGCCATCCAAGCAACGTTACCATGGACGCCCCTGCTTATTTCAGCAAGACAATGCCACGCCACGTGTTACATCAACGTGGCTTCATAGTAAAAGAGTGCGGGTACTAGATTGGCCTGCCTGTAGTCCAGACCTGTCTCCCATTGTGGCGCATTATGAAGCCTAAAATACCACAACGGAGACCCCCGGACTGTTGGACAACTTAAGCTGTACATCAAGCAAGAATGGGAAAGAATTCCACCTGAGAAGCTTAAAAAATGTGTCTCCTCGATTCCCAAACGTTAACTGAGTGTTGTTAAAAGGAAAGGCCATGTAACACATTGGTGAACATGCCCTTTCAACAACTACTTTGGCACATGTTGCAGCCATGAAATTCTAAGTTAATTATTATTTGCAAAAAACAAATAAAGTTTATGAGTTTGAACATCAAATATCTTGTGTTTGTAGTGCATTCAATTGAATATGGGTTGAAAAGGATTTGCAAATCATTGTATTCCGTTTATATTTACATCTAACACAATTTCCCAACTCATATGGAAACGGGGTTTGTATTTACAATCTGCAAAGTATGTGAAAATACAGTCTAAACATCACAAAATGCCACAAACTTTTGTCAGCAATTTTGAATATTCCGCTCTGAATATCTTCGGCAATTTCTCTACATTCTACGTCAGTGTATTGAGTGTAATAACGTTTCTGCACTCTGACCGTATTATCAGATCTGTCATACTGGAAATACGTAAAATTTGGAAAGAGATGTGCTGTTTATCATTCACAATCCTTATGTAAGACAAAACACATATGCTTGGCTTTTTTATGCATTCAAAGTCATAAATAAATAGCTAACAATTGAAGAAGCAGATAGAGGGTCTTCTATTGCGCTCATTATAACCTCTAAAAACATCCAGAAATTGCCAACAATACTACATGTGACCTGAAAATTAACCAAATATGAGTGATATTGCTATTATAAGCACCAACGCTGACGGCCTATTCTAGCGGTGCATATAAAGCAGTGAGCTAATGCTAGTTTACGCTGCTATTGTTGACACACTAAGCCGGCGGCTGCGTCTGCTTCATCTCAAATTTACTAACTGTAAATTATAGATTACAATGCATGCATCTCTAAACCTGGTAGTAGACAAATGTAGCCATGGATCAAGAGACTGGTCGACTTTGATATCCCCGAGATGGCAAAAAACACACAAAAAGACTAATGTTGGGGTAACTTTTTTTTTCAACCCTTTGTGAGGGTTGCGCTTGAATCTTCATCTAAACGGAATTATGTGAGCGTCCTGTAGGTCGGCACCCCAGCAAGAGTGGAAATAGTACAGTAAGTGTTTGTTTTCTTATGGTTAGCAATGCTGTTGATGCTCTAGTGTTACTAATTTTTGTGTTTGGGCTCAAAAATATAAGGTCCTGGATCATAATTTTTCCCAAAAGTCTTTTGTTCCTAAAGCTACGTCACAGATCACGTGATTGGCTTCCTCGTTAACTCAAAATGGCTCGGGAGTCTCCGTGAAATTGATACTATTTTGATCATATCTATTTATTTGCGACCTTTGGAAGTCTTTTGGTGTCATAAATCAGACAAATATGATAATAGCTTCAAAATAGAGGTAGCTTTTTTTCCACTCTACTGGTACTTCAAGGTGCCAGTATTATGGAAAAACAAGTTTACTTTTTATGCTTGATTGTATCTATGAAACCATATCCAATAGGATTTACAATTTGCAAAGTATGTGAATAAAATTTGAACATAACAAAATGCCACAATTTCAGATGGACATTTTGAAAATTCCGCTCCGAATATCTTTGGCAATTTCCATAGATTCGGGGTCGGATGACGTCAAGTGGGACGGTTTTTCACGGTTGTCCCGTGAACTCTCTTAACAACTAAAGTTCCGTGGGTACAGTATGTAAACCCACTACACCCGTAGTGTACTGACAGATGTAAGTTTATTTTACTAATGGCAACCATTGAGGATGAATGCCCCATAACAACAAGATAGAGTTATCGACTACGGCGTTGGCGTGGTCTACAATACATTTTGACAGATTTTTGAGCGCCGTGTGTAATGATCTATATTCTTAATGTAACATTTTAAGTTTTGGTATTGCTTGCTGGCGTCATCTTGCAGTCTACACCTATCTCCTATATGTGACTGGTAGCACTTTTTACACCATGTACCAAATGAAATAGGTTTGAGGTCGGTATGCACAACCAGAATTATTCCGTTCATTAGGCGCACCGGGTTATGAGGCGCACTGTCAATTTTTGAGAAAATGAAAGGATTTTAAGTGCGCCTTATAGTTAAAAAAATAAGGTATATGATAATAGCTTCAATATAGAGGAAACTTGTTTTTTCATTATACTGGTACTTTATGACCCATTACCTGTGAGGTGATATACTTCGATATACTTGATGTGAGAGATCCATCGCTCTCCGCTTACAGGAAGTGGACATCTACACGGTGAAGACTGAGGACCTTTCTTTCACGTCAGCATTCTGTCTGCAGATCCAGAGAAACGATTACATTCATGCACTGGTCACCTACTTCAACATAGAGTTCACCAAATGTCACAAAAAAACTGGTTTCTCCACTGGTAAGTAAGGGGTTTTCCTCTGTTCAACAACTTTATTAAGTCTCTGCGTTAAAGCCTGTGAAAATGTATTTATTAATATTTTGATTGATACTGTCATTTAACAACCCCCTTTTGAAGCAAAGGCTAATGCTGGAAATTAACATTACAAATCGTCTCTCATCCACAGCACTTTTGCGAAAATAAAATTGAGTTACATTGTTTCAGATATTTTAGACTACGCACGTCTTTCCCAAAGGCTCATTAAATTTTTGCTAATTTTTTGGGGGAGTAAACAATGTACTGCCTTTAAATATGATCACCAGCCAAATCCACAGTAGGCTAATACAACCATTACAATATTGAGAATGCTTCAAAAAGTTTCTCTTTACAAATTATGCTCTATCATTTCAACAGGGAATGATGGATTAATTGCAACAATAGTATAGTAATGCAGTATGGTATTACAATTAAATGTACTTTCCATATTCAATATTGAAATGATAAAATAATCAATGTAATGTGTAACAATACTTAAAATGAATACAATTTACATGAAGCAATTGTATTTGATGTATGTAATTGTTCACAATGCATTTCTACAGCAATGCAAACAGTAATAGAAAGTTGATTATGAAATTAATATTGGAAAACTGAACATTATCAAGACGTTTTTAAAACAATTATTGAATTGATTTCAAATGAAATAGTTGATTATGATGGCATGCTTCAAAATCTGGGTGATTGTGGTGTGTGACTGACCTCTAGTGGGGATAAAGTAAATCGAAATATATTATGAATTTAGTTTTGATGAGCTGAATTGAATTGAACAGTAGTTCAGATAGTCGAGCAGAACTTCTAAACGTTTTTTTTTTCTATTAGCACTCTTGAAGGCACAATTTATGTCCATAAAGTCAATGTCACATTTCAATGATACACATCCACACATGATCAAAGAGAAGTAGGGGAGGAAGAAATGCAAGCTCAGCTACTAATCTACAGAAGGGGCAGTACTGATTGGCAGCTTCTTTTGTGTGTGTTTATTATGTGGACCTAGAATAGCAGGCTAGAAACTGATTGAAGTGTGCCTTGTATCTTCAATGACAGCCAAACTATTGGCAGGGATGGACAGGGTACCTGAATGTGAGTGTGAATGTTGTCTGTCTATCGGTGTTGGCTCTGTGATGAGGTGGCGACTTGTCCAGGGTGTACCTCGCCTTCCGCCCGAATGCAGCTGAGATAGGCTCCAGCACCCCCCGTGACCCCAAAAAGGGACAAGCGGTAGACAATGGATGGATGGATGGACAGGGTACCGAAGCAGAGTCTGAATTATTGCTTAAAATGAAAACACATACACTATATTGCCAAAAGTATTTGGCCACCCATCCAAATGATCAGAATTATGGTGTGGGGTTGTTTTTCATGAGCTGGGCTTGGCCCCTTAGTTCCAGTGAAAGGAACTTTGAATGCTCCAGGATACCAAAACATTTTGGACAATTCCATGCTCCCAACCTTGTGGGAACAGTTTGGAGTGGGCCCCTTCCTCTTCCAACATGACAAGGTCCATAAAGACATGGATGACAGAGTCCGGTGTGGATGAACTTGACTGGCCTGCACAGAGTCCTGTCCTGAACCCGATAGAACACCTTTGGGATGAATTAGATCGGAGACTGAGAGCCAGGCCTTCTCGGCCTCACCAATGTGCTTTTGGAAGAATGGTAGAAAATTCCTATAAATACACTCCGCAACCTTGTGGACAGCCTTCCCAGAAGAGTTGAATCTGTAATAGCTGCAAAAGGTGGAGCGACATCATATTGAACCCTATGGGTTAGGAATGGGATGGCACTTCAAGTTCATATGTGAATCAAGGCAGGTGGCCAAATACTTTTGGCAATATAGTGTACATGCACACAGAAAAAAGCACAAATAAATAACAACAAAAAACCAAGCTGAAGTTAATGTTTGAAATTCAGAACTGACATACTGAACTAATTTTATGCAATGTTTTGCTCTTAGACCATTTATATAAGACAAGTTAAATGGGTTATAAATGGGTTATACTTGTATAGCGCTTTTCTACCTTCAAGGTACTCAAAGCGCTTTGACAGTATTTCCACATTCACCCATTCACACACACATTCACACACTGATGGCGGGAGCTGCCATGCAAGGCGCTAACCAGCATCCATCAGGAGCAAGGGTGAAGTGTCTTACCCAAGGACACAACGGACGTGACTAGGATGGTAGAAGGTGGGGATCGAACCCCAGTAACCAGCAACCTTCCGATTGCTGGCACAGCCACTCTACCAACTTCGCCGCGCCGTCCCCTCAGTTCAGGTAGCCTGCATCTGCACATGTATCACAGAGCAGGAACCATTATAAGGCCGTGATGGACCGACAACCTGCCCACAGCAGCTCTACCTGCAACATTTTGGTAGACACAGACCATGAAAAGGAATGTCTTTCACATAAAATCATTTTTGTTTGCCGTTTTTTTATTAAAATAGGTTGTATTTTGCCTCATCCTTCACTTAAAGCATGTGGGAAGAATGCATTACCGACCTGATTAGTCCGAAAGAGATGATACAATATTATAAGCTCATAGATGCTACCCGGTGGTTGTTTTTAGTCCCAATCCTTAAAGGCCTACTGAAATGCGATTTTCTTATTCAAACGGGATAGCAGGTCAATTCTATGTGTCATACTTGATCATTTCGCGATATTGCCATATTTTTGCTGAAAGGATTTAGTAGAGAACAAACGATAAAGTTCGCAACTTTTGGTCGCTGATAAAAAAAGCCTTGCCTGTACCGGAAGTAGCGTGACGTCACCGGTTGTGGAGCTCCTCACATCTGCACATTGTTTACAATCATGGCCACCAGCAGCGAGAGCGATTCGGACCGAGAAAGCGACGATTTCCCCATTAATTTGAGCAAGGGTGAAAGATTTGTGGATGAGGAAACTGAGAGTGAAGGACTAGATGGCAGTGGAAGCGATTCAGATAAGGAAGATGCTGTGAGAGGCGGGTGGGACCTGATATTCAGCTGGGAATGACTAAAACGGTAAATAAACACAAGACATATATATACTCTATTAGCCACAACACAACCAGGCTTATATTTAATATGCCACAAATTAATCCTGCATAACAAACACCTCTCCCCTCCCGTCCATATAACCCGCCAATACAAATCAAACACCCGCACAACACACTCAATCCCACAGCCCATAGTACCGTTCACCTCCCCAAAGTTCATACAGCACATATATTTCCCCAAAGTCCCCAAAGTTACGTACGTGACATGCACATAGCGGTACACACGTACAGGCAAGCGATCAAATGTTTGGAAGCCGAGGCTGCATGCGTACTCACGGTACCGCGTCTGCGTATCAAACTCAAAGTCCTCCTGGTAAGAGTCTCTGTTGTCCCAGTTCTCCACAGGCCAATGGTAAAGCTTGACTGTCATCTTTCGGGAATGTAAACAATGAAACATCGGCTGTGTTTGTGTTGCTGCAGCCGCCCGAAATACACCGCTTCCCACGTACAGCTTTCTTCTTAGCTGTCTCCATTGTTCATTGAACAAATTGCAAAAGATTCACCAACGCAGATGTCCAGAATACTGTGGAATTTTGCGATGAAAACAGACAACTTAATAGCTGGCAACAATGCTGTCCCAAAATGTCCTCTACAATCCGTGACGTCACGCGCAGGCGTCATTATACCGAGACGTTTTCAGCAGGATATTTCGCGCAAAATTTAAAATTGCACTTTAGTAATCTAACCCGGCCGTATTGGCATGTGTTGCAATGTTAAGATTTCATCATTGATATATAAACTATCAGACTGCGTGATCGGTAGTAGTGGCTTTCAGTAGGCCTTTAATGCTTCAATGGATTCTCACAGGAATGAGGCAAAAATACAACCTTGTGTACTGTACGCACTCATACTGTAGTGACTGTTGAGGCATCTTTAAACAATATGAATTAAACAATGAAGTTTAATTCATATCTCAGTCTGTAACAACCTCACAGTTGTTCTTCAGGATGAATACGAAAAGGTTACATTTTCCATGTCGCCCCAAGAGTGGAAGGCGTTAGAGTTGCAATTTAAGTGAAAAGCAACATTTCCAGGCCAGGTGACCCAATGCTTAATAGTGAGTACATTATAAAAATACAGAACAAAAATACTTTACCCATGTGTGCTTGTGTGGGTCCCAGCTCCTGATGCTGCATACACCCACTGGAAGCAGACGGTCTTCTACTTGGAGGACTATCTGACCGTGCGAAGAGGAGAGGAAATCACTGGCAGCATTGCAATGAAGCCTAATGACAAAAATGTTGTGAGTATTACCTGTAACTTAAACCAGGATGAAAAACAAATAAATATGAATCCTGGCAATTACTCATGTGGCCCATATCTTAACATTGCCTTTTTTTAAATTTCTGAATTAATTGCAAATTGGAGAATACTGACCGCCCTACTGATACTGAGTTTCTGCAGGTATCAGCAAACATTTTTTAACACGTTTTTCATGCAATTAAACACATTCAATGTCCATATCCGACTGTAGATCCGTTCTTATATATCATCAAGAACATACATTGTTATTGTTATCGGTACATTAACCTTTTGATTAAAAGTGCATTAGAAATTAAATATATTATATTTTAAATTTCACCATAGTTACAATTTTATCTATACTGTCCAGACTATACTGTCTATACTGTCTGGACAGTATAAATAAAATTGTAACTATGGTGAAATTTAAAATATAATATATTTAATTTCTAATGCACTTTTAATCAAAAGGTTAATGTACCGATAACAATAACAATGTATAAAAAATAACAATGCAAGTAACTTTTTCAAGCGCAGTAAACATTTTTCATTTATGTGGTATTTTGTACTCTTGCGATTGGAAGGTGAATAGCCTAAATATCCTAAATAGGTAAACAAACATCAAAATAAAATGGACTCAATATTACAATCACTTGCAGTTTAATAAATGTTGAACATTTTGAAGTGCAGTTTTTTCCTCCAATTGGGAAAAACTGTGTCAAGTGGTTTGTTTTGTTGTCTTTTTGTTGCCAATTGCATTTGTATGCATTTTTAATGCCTTCCACACATTGTACTTTATGCTTTTTGATGCAATTTTAAGCCTTAATTTTCGCACAATCCATTTAAATGACTTTTAATGCTTTTTAAAGACCTGCGGAAACCCTGGGTGCACTTCTGCTTGTTGATGTCAGGCCATCTTTGTCCATTAATTAATTTTCTCTGTCCACAGAGGGACTTGGACTTCACCTTTGAGCTGGATTTCAAAGGACAACTGTGCGAGGCAGCTATAGCCCACGACTACAAGATGCGCTAGATTTTGCGGGAAGGGAATGGGACTCCCGTGGAGAAGAGGAACCCGTACAGACCACACCTAGAAAACAGACTCCAAATGACACAGAAGGTTGGAAAAGCTAATCTGAGGTGGCCTCACTGACATCTCACTGTAAGACAGGAAGCCATTGGTGCAGACTGTTAAACAACCCTGAATGTAATACTGAAAAAGAAAAACATTTCTAACTTGCTGAAAGTTAGTGATTCTTGCTGTACATGTAAGTGAAATGGAGTGACGTTCGTACCAGTGTTTATGGTTAAGTTTATAACTCTATGGCTCTCATATTGTCCGTCTTTTAGTAATAATGTGGTTGGTGAAATGTTGGTTCTACGGATAGGGAGTTGTATCAATTTAGGCTCAGTGATGTTAGAATTTGCGTCTGAGCACCACAGCCAAGGACATACTTGTTGCAGGTACTGTACTGTATATACAGCAGGTCTACTCATGTGTGCGTTACGTGAAAGGTAATTTGTTGTTAATAGTTGTTGTGCTGATTCTGTGTGTGATGAATGGTGTTAAAGGCAGATCTCCATATTAGTGTGCTCTACAGTATGTTGTCCGTTTGAGCCGGTGGTGTTTGACCTGCCTTTAAAATTGGTGCACATGTATAATCTAACGAGATCTAATACAAGAACTTTATCAAAAACGTTAACCTTCTAAACCACTGGGAACTACTAGGGCTGTCCTCGGCCAAGGGTTTTCATAGTCGAATATGATTTGTTAGCTCAGTCGATTATGGGCAAAACATTTTTGTTTCTATGTTAGCAAAGAGCACAGCCAATGGGGATCCCTACAAATAAAATGTCATTAGTGACTTGTTCCACTTCAACAAGGCTAAAACGGCAGAAGTTGGATAGTTTGGGGTCGGCTTCGGCACACCCACTGGACCCAAGAGGCCTCGGGTTCTCAACTCAAATCAAATTGTCGACTATTCCTAGAAAGACATCCATAGAAACTACAATAATAATAAACAAAGTACCATACATCCCAGCAAATAAGCAATTCAGCATTATTTTTCATTAAGACCTTAGTCAAAATAGGCAGTTTTTTTTCCCCTGCAGAAAACACATTTAGTTCCTCTTAATGTTGCTACAAAATTTAAGGAGAATGTCAAATTAGCAGAAAGGTTTGGAGGAGGAGGAGTGAGCATTGTGTCAAAAATATGATTTTGTATAGGCAAATTGATTACTGGCTAAGTTTCGCTTTTAACAGCTGGCCACCGAACGTAACCCTTGCGATTGGCTGGGATATACTGTTGTTATATTTATGTATATTAAGGCATTTTTTTAATTACAGCTCTTGTATTGGGTCTCCAAATGAGGAGGCTTTATTCCCTGATTGATGCCTTTACCAAGATCCCAAGTGTTCCTGATTCCTTCCGCAATGCTGCATTTACAATTGTTTTAATCTGTAAACACTTTACTTTGTGTTGTTTTGGTGTGTTGTCATACGCTTTAATCAGCCATGTCAAACCTGTTAAGAGTGACAGTAATGGAAATGTGAACCCTCCCAAACAACAATTTAGTGACACTTAACTGTACGCTTTTGCTTTATAAGTATGCTTTTAAGTTATTTGGGAAGGTAACCCAGCAGGCACAAGACGTTGACTATGCGTACATGTCCTTAAAAACTGACTTTGAAACAACATAGCAAAATAGTTGTGTTTGTAAATTTAGACAACACTGATGTCCATCGTTGGATCCACGTTGTTGGTTGGGAAATAACCAAATTTCAAAGGTCAAATCAACATCATACCCTGACATTGAATTAACATAGTCAAAAAGCATGTTGTTTCAACGTTGTATTTGTGTTGTAGAATTTTGGTTGGCAAATGAGCAAAAATTCAATGGTCAAATGAACGTCAGAACCAAACATTGATTAAACGTTGTCAAAAAGCATGTTGTTTCAACGTTATGTTCGAGTTGCTCAACGTCAATTCAACAAGTTCTCAACGTTGTTTTAATGTCTTGTGCCTGCTGGGAATGATTAGGATGTTCTATCTGAGGAGGTTTTAGATTATTTTAAAGCCTCAAAAAGGTGTGCTGTCGATTAAACACACCATTTATAAAGCATGCGACTGATAATAGTAACAATTATTAAGCAAATACCTGCTTTCTGAAAGGAATTTGCTTTTTAATCATGTGTATTTTCACAGATTTCTGGCTTCTACAAATATTGTAGGAACATTGTATACATTGTTAGAAGTCATATTTTAACTTTTTTCATTGATTTCAAGTAACATTTGTATTTGTTTCTTTACAATTTTGCAATGTGACATACAGAAACATTTTAATAAACAGGCTTTTTTTTTCATGTGTATTATAACTTTTGATTTGAAATAAATACTATGTTTCATATCTTGTAATGACACCTTGAAAATGTAATAAACTGCAATGTGTACAACCATCCACTGGGCATTGGTATCAAATAACAACGATATGAACAAGCAATACTTTATTTTTGTTACACTAATTAAATATCTACATTGTACATTAAAGTGATGTGCAGGACAGTGACTGTAGTAACCCGACAATAGCGAGTGAATAACAAACTTGAAAATCACATACAAATGTCACAACTTACCGTACTTGGCATTACATAATAAAAAGATGTACTGTTGTGTGTATCGCATACTTGGCAAGGAGATTAGGTGCATCTGATGTAAATATTTTTTCTTTACAAATCAACCCAATTTGGCCGTAAGAAAAAATATTATTTTCCTTCTGACCAAATAATCCATGTGAACATAGCAAACAAACAACATGAGGAAGAAGCCAGAAACATGAAATATTATAAAACAAAATAGACACACAGTAAATGCTAATTTTTTCTTATGACAGCATTTGGATGAACCCAGTGGATTATATGCTTATATGATTTTATGCTAAATCATACAAAACAATGTGAGCTTAAAATACACAAAAGTGACCTCAAGACAAAATGACAATAATTGATTTTACGAATATGATGTTCAACACATTGTGTGTACTGAAAAACCAATCAAATCATGTCAAGAACCTACTCGAAATCATTACAAAAATACATTACATAGTTAAAAGCTTGCATGTGATAGATAAAAGTTTACTTTTGGAAACCTTTAAAAATATTAAAGTCAACCAGTATTTCATCTAGTTATTTTACATCATTGTCTGATGACATAAAACTTCTGGGAAATAATTGGGTTGATCATAGTGTAATCAAATCTATGGTACGTGTGTATGAGCGCCCTATAGAAACAGGTGTGTTGACAAAACAATAATGACACAATGTGCGTGTGTATGTGTGTGTATGTTATCTGTTAGCAGCAGGATTTCTTCTTCTCCAGAGAGCTGCTTACTAGCCGAACAGATTTCTCTTTCTCTCGGTCCTCTTGGTCTTTTAGGATCCTGACAGACACAAAGCAAGAATTCAGAAAGTACAGAAAACATACTGATGTCTTTATTGGGCGATGTTTTCTCTACATGTTTTGACCACAACGGCTTCATCAGGTCCCTGTCTGCATCAGATTTGCTTCAACCCTGTTTAGACTTTAAATCCCTTAGAAAGTCATTTGTTATATTGCATTCTTGTTTTGCCGTACATTAAATGTCGCAGGAGTAATAAAACCATTCATTCATAAAAAGTATTTTTTTTTATTTCTAAATACTTATAATAGCAGTATAAGAGTTCAGTAGGATGGCAGCATGACTCAAGTAGTGCTTTGCTTATGGACTTTAAAACTTGATGACACCAGCAGACTACAGAAGCTAGTTATCCCTTTGAAGTCCCACTTCCCTGGGAGTCCCAAGGATCCCCACATGCTACCGTGGGGTGCCGATAATTATATGTATACTTACTTACGTTAGGTCAGGAAAAAACACAGAGGCTATTTCATCCCTACAAGCCTGTTTCGCAGTTTTCCCTGTTTTTAAGGGGATTTAATTTAATTGTATTCAATACAATTTTAAATGTTATTGAATTGTATTCAATAAAATCCCCTGAAGAGCAGGGAAACCTGTAAAACAGGCTTGTAGGGATGAAATAGCCTCTGTGTTTTTTCCTGACCTAACGTATATTCCACTCTATACCGGTATTGAACACTGTATAACCACAGTAACCTCGACTGTATATTTATTTATATAATTATTATCATCCGCTAGCTTTTTGTTTACATTTGATAAATGCTTACTTATAATTGTTTTGTACAGTAGTCACACCATGAATAGATGTATAATTTTGATACTCTATATATTTTTTTAAAGGCCAGCTAGTGTGGCTGTACATATTGTATATATCCATGATGAATTGACCATTAAGAATATTGAATCAATTTTATTCAGACTCCTTTAGATGTTTGTTTTGTTTGTTTGCAATTTCTGGTCTTATCTGACAGTTTTGGTGACTAACACGAAAGCACGATCACTCATAATTATGAGTCATAATGTCATCTACCCGCCTCCACTGCCACATTTGACATGCGCTTCTGAGGAAAACACGGTTGGAAACTGAACCCAAACTGCCTTCACAGAAGTCAGGCAGGTCAACCACTAGAAGTTCAAATTCAATACATAGTCATACTGACCTATTTCAGGCTCACACAATCATCGAGGGCATGTCTACAAAGCTTTCTAGTTGCCATTCATTCAACATTACAATCTCCAATACCTTATATGGCAGTATGGGGCAAAACTCCTCAATCCTACATCGTATATTGTCTTTTGTCCGTAGCCCATTGGCAACATTTAAATGTGGCCCTGAGAGGCAAAATGTTTGGGCACCACTGTATGGAGGGTCAAATAGGACAAAAATGAAATAAATAAGTCTGTGAATTAATACTTAAATGTGTCATTAATCAAGTATATTTGGAATGAAATACTTACATGTGTTATTAAATGTGTACATTATTTATTTAATGTATTATTACATTACTTATTGATTTAATTATTTATTTAAATATTCAGTTATTTCACAATTTAATTATTTCATGATTTATTAATTTCATAATTAAATTTTTCATGATTTGTTTATTTCAACATTTTAATTATCATTTCATAATTACATTTTTGATTTCTTAATGTAATTATTTATTAATTATTTAATGATTAAATGATTTCATGTTTACATTAATTATTTCAATTTTTTTTTCTTTCATTTCATTTTATTATTTAATTGATTATTTTATGAACCTGTGAGTCAGTGCTCCGTGAATTATTTTATCTGTCAAAATCTAAATTGTGGTATAATAAACAAAAATTGAATCATGAAATAATGAAATAAATCATTAGGTAAATGATTGAATAATTGAATGTAATTTTACATGAAATTATTTAATGATGTATTAAATGCATGTATTTAATTCCAATTATAGTTAATTAAGGACACATTAAGTAATTATTTAACTATCAATTTAATTGTGTCCCATTTGACCTTACATACTTCTGCACTAAACTGTCACTAACACAAGTAAAACCAAGATACTTGTCTCCCCCTTTGCACCTTGCAGTTGCACCCACTCCTTGTTCCATTCCATGATTTTAGCAGACACATTGATTACATGAGCACTTTGATACAGTAAGGTTGTTGTGCAAAAGGCAGGCTTTACATTAACAGTCTCATATACAAAAAACTACTAGATATGTATTGCATTGTGATATTGGAAACCAACATTTACTTTACTGACCCAAAATGTCATGAACTACAAGTCATACTTTGTAAACTGTATAGAACAATGTTTTACTTTATTTTGTTGTTGCAAGAACTGACCCAACAACAAATGAATAGATTTTGCTCACCTGGCCAGATGAAACATGGCCTCCATTACATTATGTCCCGAGCGTGCGCTGCACTCAAAGAAAGTCATCTGACAGTCCTGCAAAAGACACACATTACACACATGTATGTTTCTCTCTGTGGGATAAAACCCAAGTAAGAGTAAATCAACGCACACATGAGCAAACATGAGCAAACATGCAAACTCCACAGAGAGGTCCGAGACGGGATTTAAACCCAGAACCACATGCGCCACTGTGCTGCAAATGGCTCCCATGGCCCTCTATGTAAACTATAGAACAGGGGTCGGCAACCCAAAATGTTGAAAAAGCCATATTGGACCAAAAATACTAAAAAAAAATCTGTCTGGAACCGCAAAAAAATAAGTGTTAAAATGGAGACAACACATGATGTAAGTGTATATATTAGCTATATTAGCCTACTATCAAAGGCTGACACAAATCTTTGTTGACAGAAATGCTGTATTTTAATTTTTATTCTACACACTTTTGCAAAATTGGAAATCATTAGTAAAACGGAGTCTTCTCAGAGGGTGAGATAACTCCTGGAAATGACTGGCTCAGAATGGTCAAAGGTATAGATGCGTGTGTCCAAGTTAAAGGAAGCGGCAGGCTGTCTTTTTCTAATGGATTTATTACAATCTTTGCAAGCTGGGTAACGTTTGCTGTGGTCTGGAACAACATGGCACACAAACAATTATCAGAAATGCAGCCAATATTACATACAGATAATGTGTCCTGAGACATGCAAATATACATTAAATACACAGAGGACATAAGTAAAGGAAATTAAAGGAGTTCAAATATACCTACAAACAAGGCATAATGATGCAATATGTACATACAGCTAGCCTAAATAGCATGTTAGCATTGATTAGCTTGCTGTCATGCACTGACCAAATATGCCTGATTAGCACTCCAACAAGTGAATAATCAACAAAGCTCACCTTTGTGCATTCACGCACAGCATAAAACGTTTGGTGGACAAAATGAGACAAAGAAGAAGTGGCATAAAACACGTCTTTCTGTGGCAGCATCGGAGAAAGTTGTACATGTAAACAAACTACGATGAGTTCAAAGACTGCTGAAACTAGAAGGACAAAACGGCGCTCTCCAAATATTCTCATCAGTGAAGCATGTTTAATAAAAACAGTGGGATTTCTAAAAATTAGGAAGGTTTGTGTCCTACAGAAAATATATTAAAACAAAAAACATATGTTTTGTCTTAATCTTTTTCTATTTTCACACATCTCTGAAAGAGGTCCAGGGAGCCACTCGGGCGGCGCTAAAGAGCCGCATGCAGTTTGAGAGCCGCGGGTTGCTGACCCCCGCTATAGAACTTAAGTTGATGACACCACAAGGGAAGCTAGACAACACACCTTTGCTAGCATTTCACCCACTGATTTCTGAACTTGTCTTTCAATCTGTATGTCAGTTTTGTTTCCCAACAACATTAAAGCGATGCTGTCCCCAGCTCCTTCCTATAAATCGGAAATGAAAGTCATAATGAATTAAAACGTCTGCATTTTGAAAATGTATTCTTTGAGTACGTTTAATGAGGGCAAATCTGAGTCAGCATTACCTTGACACTTGTCAGCCAGTGTCTGACTGCTGTGAAGCTCTGCTCAACTGTTATGTCGTACATCACAACCACACCGTCAGCTTTGCGGAAAAATTGCTTGGTTATGCTTCGATACCTGACCGCGGAGAAAAAGAGGACAAAGATTTTAAAATAGTGCATTTCTAAAAGAGAAACATCTCATTCAATCCACTTTATTTATATAGCACATTTAAAAAACAATACAAGTTTCACAAAAAGCTGCACAGGAGTTAAAAAAAGTATAGAAGAAGTATAAAACTTAAGAGCCTTTTGTAAAATAAACATTTAACTAAAAAGAGAATAAATGTATACAATACATAAAATAAATGAAAATAGACTAAAATCACACAACTCTCATGCTGGTTAAAAAGCCAAGGAGTAAAAGTATGTTTATAGATGTGATTTAAAACTTAGTAAAGAAGGAGCAGTCCGAAAAGCAAGAGGAATATCGTTCCAAAGATTTGGAGCCACTGCAGAAAATGAACGATCCCTCTGGATTTTAAACAGTATTTTTGGGACAAGAAGAAACTGATCAGCTGACCTCAGAGACCTCCTGGAGGCATACATTTTTAAAAAGGTCGGACATTAATTTTGCGGCGCTAATCCATAAAGAGATTTAAGAACAAACAATACATTTTTAAATTTAATTCTAAAATGAACTGGAAGCCAATGACGGGATGCTAAAATAGGGCTAATGTGCTCATGATTTTTAGTGCCAGTTAAAAGGCGAGCAGCAGGATTTTGGACTAGCTGCAATCGAGCGGTTGAGTTGCAATAGTCCAAACGTGATGCAATAAAAGCATGAATTACCAGCTTAAAGTAGTTAAAAGATAAAACTGATTTATCCATCCATCCATTTTCTACCGCTTGTCCCGTTCGGGGTCGCGGGGGGGTGCTGGAGCCTATCTCAGCTGCATTCGGGCGGAAGGCGGGGTACACCCTGGACACGTCGCCACCTCATCGCAGGGCCGATTTAATTTTTGCTAAAAGTCTCAGATGATAAAAACTGGATCGTACAAGAGAGTTATTCTGCTGTTCCAATTTAAAATCATTGTCAAACTTAAAACAAAGATTTGTGACTGGGGGTTTAAAATAAGGCATTAGGTCCAGGTCACTCGGATGAGCATTACGTTCTATCTTTAAATCAAATAAAATGATTTCTGTCTTGTTCTCATTTAAGTTTAGAACATTTACCGCCAACCATGCTTTTATGTCCTCAAGACAATCTAAAAGTGATTTTGCACTCCTGTCACTTTTCTTTTTAGAGGCACATAGACTTGCGTATCATCAGCATAAAGATAAAAAAAAAATGTAATGTATCGTGTTATGTGTTCAATGGGCAGGATGTACACTGAAAACAGGATTGGTCCTAGAATCGAGCTTTGAAAGACACCACAGGACAAGGGAGCGCAGGCTGAAGCTGAATCATCAGTTTGGATTTTAAAAGTTCTGTGTGTCAGATATGACCTGAACCATGTCAAGGGTGTGCGTGCCTCTTAAACCCACACATTGTTCCAAGCGACTAATCTACCAAGTCAAATGCAGCAATTAGATCTAAAAAAATTAAAATGGCAGAATCGCCAGACTCAGTGGATATTACAAGGTCGTTAAAAAACCTTAAAAGTGCAGATTTGGTGGTATGATAGGCTCTAAAACTGAACCGAAAAACATCAGGATAAGACAGTAATTGTAAAAGCACAGCTTTCTCTAAAATTTTTGAAATAAAAAGAAGGTTCAAAATGGGTCTAAAATTTGATCAACCAGAGCAGTGGTTCTTAACCCTGTTGGAGGTACCGAACCCCACCAATTTCATATGCGCATTCACCAAACCCTTCTTTAGTGATAAATAAAATGTTTTTTTTCAAATTCACGACAAAGTTATGTTTTTTTTACTGGTGCACAAAATGAACCGTGCATGAACATCACCTTGTTCAAAAAACAAAACCAACACAGTGCATGAACTCACACCTACAAATCAGATGGAAAATTAGAGGGAACATTGTTTGGGGGTATCCATAGTACGCCGATAGGGAGAAGTTTTTTATTTACAAGATGAGTCGGGTGTGTCTTGACCTCCGCGGCGGAGGCTCCACCGAACCCCAAGGGTTCGAACCCAGGTTAAGAACCACTGAACTAGAAGAATCCAAGTTTGGCTTCTTTAGCAGAGGTTCCACAACAGCTTGCTTCAAATAATTTGGGACAGTCCCTGAAGCAAGACTGCTGTTCACTATTTCCTGGACGTGGTGGGCGACGACATCCCAGACGTCTTTGAACAGACAAGGTGGCATTAAGTCAGTGGAACATGCTGCAGGTTTGAGCTGTGATAAAATGTTGTTGAGCGAGGACAGAGACAGCACAGCTGCTCAAACTGCTTGAAGGTGAATGGACAGGTGACAAAAATAGAAGGTTCAAAAGATAGGAGACAAACGTTTGCCCTATTTGTGTCAACCTTATCAATAAAAAAAGTCGAGACATTTTCCACAGACCTCTGGGGAAGCTTCCAAGCATGTGGATTGGGGAACACTTAAAATAGAATCAATTGTATTGAATAAAACATGTGAGTTGATGAAATGACTTGTAATGAAAAATGCTTGTTCTTTTCTACCCTCAGAATGTTCTGATACTCTTTCCAGGAGTCTTTTAAGATAGCAAAGGAAACATGAAGCTTATCCTTCTTCGATTTACGCTATGCCTGTCTGCACTGATGCCTGGCTTCTCTTATCACGTCATTTAACCATGGCTTTAGGGCGCATGGATTTAAAAAGAGCATTAGCATCAAGAATGTGACAAGAAGTTGATCAAATCTTCCGCTTTTAAAGAGAGAGAAGGCAGGGTGTCCAGGGCGGAATTAAAAGGCAAAGGAGAGCTCAGCAGCAGAGAATACTTTAATTACGCGGCGCAGAGGCACACGTTTTTTCTACAAGAGTAGAATTCAAACAACACAGGCATATGGTCATAGAGCATCACGTATTTAAACTTTAAGTATATCAAGATTATGTGCTATTACAAAATCCAAAAAGTGGCCTTGTTCTTGTGTGGGACCAGCAACATGTTGCAAAAAAACCTAAATGCTCAGCAAAATAATAAAAAAAGCTTTTTTTTGTACAGTACATCAGTAAAAACAGTTTCTAGCCTCGGAGGACTTTGATATAAAAAAGCAGGGCAGCCTCATGTTTTATTATTTTTTAACTAAAACATTAACTTCAATACCAAACTACATGAACAAATTACTGAAGGTAGGGATATTTCAAATCTGTGACTAATTGATGTTACCTTTCTTGTCCCGCTGTATCCCAGATCTGCAACGCCACCTGGCTGTTGTCGACTATTATAGCCTTCACACTGTAGTCTATACCTGCACAAACCAGCATGAAGTTTTGATTGACTGATTGATTGAGAATTTTATTGACATCTTAAAGAATCAAATCCATGTAATGCTTTAAAAAGGCAAATGGATGGCACAAAAAGCCAAAAGGCTTGTTTCCATTGTAGTCCATTAAATATTAATCACATTTGATACATTCAATAATAAATATATGTAACATGTAACACGTATACAAAAAATTACGTTCAAAAATTTATAAATTATGTGCATATACACAGTATAAATGTCAGGTGATTTGAAAAACAATATATACAAAAAATGGGGAGGGTATATAAACTATGTACATGACACTATGTATATGACTATACACATGTTGACTCCAAGAGTGTGCCAAACAGAATGAGAAAATATATATACACTATAATCACATATAAACCTGTTTGATGTTTCGGAAAGTGGCCTAGGATCAATTTTGGTTCAGATCAAGTAAAGGTTGAGCTGAGCCATGATTTTATGGCAGTTTTAAAATTTAGTAGGGAACTGTGTGGTGGCAAAATAGTAGAATGCATTTTTTCCCATGAGAGTCTTGAATTTGGGGGGGGACGAGGTCTGAGGAACTCCCTCTCGTGTAGTACCTGTGAGCATCACTTACTCTGGTGAAATAGTTCGACAGGTACTTGCAGACAGTTTCTCTGAGTATTTTGAATACCAGGCACATTGCGTTTTGGTGTACTGAGTCCTCAACTCCAAGCCATCCCAATTTGGTAAAGTGGGCTTGAGTTAGGTGAGTCTTAACTTTGCTATTTTTATGTCATGGTAAAAAGGAAACGCAACAAAAAATATAAGTAATTACAGACACATTTGATGTGTAAATCGATGAGCTGATAATAGCACCAAGATGCATGTGAATTATACATACCAACAGTGGCAGAGGTGTCAGGGTGAAAGCAGTCGTCACAAAACCGTCGCAGGAGGGAGGTCTTTCCGACACTGGAGTTCCCCACCAGGACAATCTTGAAGAGGCGGTCAGGCGGTGATGGTTCACCTTCCTCCTCCATACGGAAAAGTAATGCATTAAATGAAGGAGTGAAGGGAGGCAATCAATCAAAGATGGGCTTACATTTATGCTAGTCTCCTTGCCAATGGGTTGACACCTCAGAGACGTTGCAATCTGACTTGTTTCTCCAATTCCTTCTGACCGCTGCGGCTGAGCAGAAGATGGGTAAATATCGCTCATCACCAAGTCTATACATTCCTCCTGGTCGGTTGATTCCTCTCCTTCAGTAAATGGTTCAAGAGGCGATTGGGGCTGCAGCAAGTGTGGCAGGTGGTCCTCCTCAATGGAGATGATCCTCTGAAGGGAACCTCTGATTATCTCTGGGCAAGACGGTAAGTAAGTGTATGTCCCAACATTAGGTAAAGACTTTGGCTGGAATCCTGTTCTCATACAATTGTTTGGTTTCTGTAGACAAAACAGGAGTCATCACCTTCATTGTTTTTTCCACCCTTGAAACTGCAGTGAAAAACACTTGCGAAAAATGTTCAAATGCAATACAAACCTGAAAGACACTGTCTTTTTCGTCCCGCAAATGTTTGTTCATTTCCCTGCAAGAAAGAAAATACATTGAAAAGAATGCAAGTGTTGCAATCCAACACTTAGGTGATTATTTGTATTTTGGGTGAAACTTCAGGATGAACAGAAAAAGCATTAAACCCTTTAAGTGAACCAAATTTGACCTTTTCTAGACTTTTGAATGCACATGTCAAACTGTTGACTTTGTCAGTACTTTTTGCACAGTTTTCTTTTCTCTAAAAAGATGAACAGCAAAATTAAACATATGCATTAACCTGTAGTTACAAGTAGGGATGTTCCGATCAACATATTTGGCCTCCAATCCCGATTTCCTCAAATCTGTTCCGATTTTGAGTCCTGATCCGATACTTTGACAATAGATTATAAAAGTGAAAATTATGTACAGCAAGTAATTAAAGTAAACACAGTAACATATTTTTTATAAAACTTATCTTATTAATTTTTTTTTATTTGTTAGTATCGTGGCAAATCAGACGCTGTATTAAATTTGTGGTATTGAAAGCTACAAATATGTTTTTTTAACAAAATAAAGTAATTGTTGCACAATAACTAAACAAAAGCAAAAACTACTAGCTACCATTTAAATCATTTGGGTGTTGCCCTCAAATATTTCTTGTCTCCAGACACTTACTCTCTGAGTTTGAAAACAATTACAAAACTGACCCCCAAAAATATTTTGTAATAATAAGAACAGTATTGTTAGTATTAGTACTGTTTAACTATAATGGGTATCGATGGTATCGACCTTTGGATCAATGGCCCCAACTTTACATTGAAGCTTGAGGTGTTAGCTTCTTGTGTCCAACAAGTGTGTGTGTTTGTTCGCATACGTGCGCATGGATGTGTGTGTGTGTGCAATGGTGTGTGAATGCGGCATGCTTAGCCATTTATTTTTCTCTCAACCTCCAGTAATAATGATAATTGGAAGAAACTTAAGTTTATTTTATGTCATAGTGGTGAATATTAGTATCTTAGAAGCAGCTTTGCACTGTAGATACACAACTATTTGTTGCAGCTTGCTCGCAAATTCCAGTCGGTGTTCTGGCAAAATACACACCCTTCTAGAATTCATACAACTCCTGCATGTGTGTAACATGGATTATGGAAATATAATTGTCTCTCCCTGAGCATGCATCCCTTTTGAAGGAATCTTTCACGCGAGTACAATATTTAGTCATATAAACACTGGAACACAGCTGTGGTAAAGATCGGCTGGGTGTAACAGCTAATCAGCCATTCAGCGATCAGTTAAAAAAAGGCGAATATCGGCCTCCGATCCAATCCTATGATCAGGACATCTGTTGTTAAAAATGTAAAGGTCAAATATTCCTGTTACAGTTTATGTACAGTATCTTAAGTTAATTCTGTAATTCCCCCCGACAGATGAATATTTTTTTGTGAGTAGTGTATATGCTTGACATGCTTGTTGACATAGCAATAATGTATGGCCTAAAAAACAGCACATGTATCCACATAACTCAGCAAATGCAGACAAGGTTTGTTAGGGATAAACATGACATGTCAGCAGAATAAAAGTTAGAGATGTAAGTTGCAGCTTGAACCACTGAATCAGGAGATTTATTTTTGGCCAATAGTTAAAGCAGTGAAATACAGTTACAGTTACAAGCAGCTGAAGTGTATTCAAACCTCATCAGGTCCAACTGTTTGAGAAGGCTTGCTCGCTCTCGCTGCAGTCCCTCTGTTAGTCTGTATATTTCCCTGAGCCAAGCAACATTACATGCAGTGTTAGAATTGCCATAAGTACTGTTAGGTTGTGTCATATAATTGCTTCATTTGGGGGTGGGGGGTGGAGAAACATAAAAAGGCCAAAACAGCAGGAAAGACCTAAATCTTGTTACTCACATTTCCTTCTCTTCGTGGACCCAGGTGTACTGCTGGTGAAGCAGACCCAGCTGTTCCTGTGCCGAGAGCAGCTCTTGACTGGTGTGATCCAGTTCCTTTGCGAGATCATCGTTTGTCTTCTTCAGCTTCACGTTCTCCACCTTGGTCACATGTTGCTCGTTGTGAAGATCCTTGCACTGATGCTCCAGCTGTGGTTGAGGCCAGTGGTGGTAAAGAAATCACATTGCAGTTGAATTTAATTGGATTATGTGATGATTATTCAATAGCCTGCTGCCATCTCCTGCAACACTGACCACATCAATATGCAAATATAATTAGCAGCAGTAAAAATCTTGAAATCTCAAAGTCCCAAGAGTATTTAGCTTAACACTAAACATTTGCTTATAGTTATACATGGACCTCATTAACTAATAGCACTACCTTGATTGTAATGACGCGAACAAGTAATTTGCTGGCACACAAAGTTTTATCATGCTCGTATTTTACATACATACATGGGTATTACACTTTCAAATAATGGGAAATTGGAGAAAAACACTTCAAAATTGAGGGAATGTATGTTTAATTTTATTGTTTAGGCCTAAACCTTTGTTAAAAATTATAAATTATTTATGTTATTTGTCTATCATAAATTTCTCTAAAATATAATTAATTGGATTGCGCATCCAATAATTTCAATTCTGATTCAATCAATCAATCAAAGTTTATGTATATAGCCCTAAATCACGAGTGTCTCAAAGGGCTGCACAAGCCACAACAACATCCTCGGCTCAGAACCCACATTCAGATTCAACATATTGTGGGGTGAACCCAATTCAATTCAAATTCTTCACATGAATTGAATTGAAATTCCAAATTTAGAATTGTACACATGCCTGCTGAGAAAATATATTGGAGGTGCAAATTCAGTTGCTGTGCACTTGTCACTCACCCTCCTCTGCTTCTGAAAGAGCTGCTCCAACTCTTTCTCCTTGGTGGTAAGCTGTTTCTCAAGGTCTTGACTGTGAGACACAAACCTCTTGTCGTCCTTCAGTGCAGACATTAAAAAAAAGAATTGCGCAAGCAAAAGAGCTCAAAATGAGATGGTGCATTGATCATTTTAAAATATTAATATTTGTCTTACCTGCAGCACAATGCGATCTCTTTCATTCTTGATTTGCTGCTCCATTTCCTTATAAAGGTGCTGGATCTCATCATCGTGTGTAGCTGCTTTCCTATTAGAAGTTATATTTGTATGGACGGCACTCTTTGCATCACACGAACGTAAAACATGCATGTACAGTGCATCTGTAAAAAGTATTCACAGCGCTTCACTTTTTTCTCATTTTGCTATGTTACAGCCTTATTCCTAAATGGAGTAAAACCTTTTTTGTTCTCAACATTCTGCATTCAATATCCCTAAAACTAAAAAATCCAATGTATGTCAGTATTTAAAGCCTTTGCTCAATACTTTGTTAATGCACCTTTGGCAGCAATTATAGCCTCAAGTCTTTTTGAATACGATGCCACACGCTTGGCACACTTATCTTTGGGCATTTTCGCCCATTCTTCTTTGCCCATTCCTCTTTGCAGCACGTCTCAAGCTCCATCAGAGTGGATGGGAAGTGTTGGTTTTCTTCCAGGATGTCTTTGTGTAGTGCTGCATTCATCTTAGTCTAGTCAGGGAGTTGACCAAGAACCCAATGGTCACTCTGTCAGAGCTACAGCATTCCTCTGTGGAGAGAGGAGAACCTTCCAGAAGGACAACCATATTTGCAGCAATCCACCAATCAGGCTTGTATGGCATAGTGGCCAGACATAAGCCATTATTTCATAAAAGTTTGCTAAAATGCACCTAAACGACTCTTAGACCATAAAAAAACAAAACTCTCTGGTCTGATGAGACAAAGATTGAACTCTTTGGCGTGAATGCCAGGCATCATGTTTGGAAGAAACCAGGCACCGCTCATCACCAGGCTAATACTATCCCTACAGAGATTAATGGTGGTGGCATCATCATGCTGTAGGGGTGGTTTTTAGCTGCAGGAACTGGGAGACTAGTCAGGATAGAGTGAAAGATGAGTGCAGCAATGTACAAAGACATCCTGGATTAAAACCAATTCTTCTCCAGATGGAACTTGAGAGGTGCTGCAAAGAGGACTGGTCGATACTGCCAAAAAATTAATGTGCCAAGTTTGTGTCATCATATTCAAAAAGACTCGAGGCTGTAATTGCTGCCAATGGTGAATCAACAAAGTATTGAGCAAATGCTGTGAATACGTATGTACATGTGCATTTTTATTTTTTGTATTTTTAATAAATTTGCTTTATTTATTTTTGGTATTTCACATTGTCCTTATGGGGTATTGTGTGCAGAATTTTAAGGACAAAAAGGAATGAATTCCATTTTGGAAAAAAGGTAACATACCAATATGTGGGAAAAGTGAAGCGCTGTGTATACTTTCTGGATGCACTGTAAAACAACAGGCAAGTTAATACACTGAAATATTTAGGTTGTTTTATGCATCAATACATCTGCATGAGATTTGGCTGTACGGTCAATATAACAGAGCCCTGATAAGCTCAGTACACTTCAAAGATATCTCCTGACCTTTTAAGAGCGCTCTCCATGTCCCTTTTCTCCTGGTTTGCAACGATGATCTGGGATGTCACTCTTGCCAAGAAGTCCTCAAAATTGGATAAAAGGTGTGGTTCGTCCCGGCGTAGCTGGGCCCACAAACTACGCATCTCTGCCGGACTGATGATATGAGGGGGTTAACAAGCATCATAGATTAGCATGTTTAGGAGTTAAGTTTTATTGGGGAAAAGTATTTATTAGTAAAACACAATGACACACATTAAAGCAGGACTAATCATGACAACAACCTAAAATCCGAGCTCAACTTTATAGGTTATGATGGATGAGCTTACTTGAAAATACTCTCTTTTGATTTTTACTTCATTTTTATTTCTTAATGCACGCTCTAAGATTCCATAGTTCACAACCCCTGTGTACTATTTAAAGAAATGTACTGTACTTCATTGAACAATTCTTCTCAATATTGTTATACATATTCATATTTGCATGTAACCAAAAAGAAATAGAGTTATATAAAAGACATATCAATGATACTGATTAAAAGTAAAATAATGTGTTGTTTTTAATCCACATACGAAAGTCTTGAAAAAAGATGCACTGTAATTATTAGGAATTTCAATTTGTATTTTATATTTACATTTTTTTGTGATTGCGGTTATGAAAATAGTATACCCTAATACTTAAAGGCCTACTGAAACCCACTACTACCGACCACGCAGTCTGATAGTTTATATATCAATGATGAAATTTTAACATTGCATCACATGCCAATACGGCCGGGTTAACTTATAAAGTGCAATTTTAAATTTCCCGCGAAACTTCCGGTGGAAAACGTCTATGTATGATGACGCATGCGCGTGACGTCAATGGTTGAAACGGAAGTATTCGGACACCATTGTATCAAATACAAAAAGCTCTGTTTTCATCGCAAAATTCCACAGTATTCTGGACATCTGTGTTGATGAATCTTTTGCAATTTGTTTAATGAACAATGAAGACTGCAAAGAAGAAAGCTGTAGGTGGGATCGGTGTATTAGCGGCTGGCTGCAGCAACACAACCAGGAGGACTTTGAATTGGATAGCAGACGCGCTATCCGACGCTAGCCGCCGACCGCATCGATGATCGGGTGAAGTCCTTCGTCGGTCCGTCGATCGCTGGAACGCAGGTGAGCACGGGTGTTGATGAGCAGATGAGGGCTGGCTGGCGTAGGTGGATAGCTAATGTTTTTAGCATAGCTCTGTGAGGTCCCGTAGCTAAGTTAGCTTCAATGGCGTCGTTAGCAACAGCATTGTTAAGCTTTGCTAGGCTGGAAAGCATTAACCGTGTAGTTACAGGTTAAAGTTAAAGTTAAAGTCCATGGTTTAATAGTATTGTTGATTTTCTGTCTATCCTTCCAGTCAGGGGTTTATTTCTTTTGTTTCTATCTGCAGTTAAGCTCGATGCTATCATGTTAGCTCCGTAGCTAAAGTGCTTTGCTGATGTATTGTCGTGGAGATAAAAGTCACTGTGAATGTCCATTTTGCGTTCTCGACTCTCATTTTCAAGAGGATATAGTATCCGAGGTGGTTTAAAATACAAATCCGTGATCCACAATAGAAAAAGGAGAAAGTGTGGAATCCAATGAACCCTTGTACCTAAGTTACGGTCAGAGCGAAAAAAGATACGTCCTGCACTGCACTCTAGTCCTTCACTCTCACGTTCCTCATCCACAAATCTTTCATCCTCGCTCAAATTAATGGGGTAATCGTCGCTTTCTCGGTCCGAATCGCTCTCGCTGCTGGTGTAAACAATGGGGAAATGTGAGGAGCCTTTCAACCTGCGACGTCACGCTACTTCCGGTACAGGCAAGGCTTTTTTTTATCAGCGACCAAAAGTTGCGAACTTTATCGTCGATGTTCTCTACTAAATCCTTTCAGCAAAAATATGGCAATATCGCGAAATGATCAAGTATGACACATACAATGGATCTGCTATCCCAGTTTAAATTAAAAAAAATCATTTCAGTAGGCCTTTAAAACTGCGAAATCTGGCAACACTATATACTTTTATGGCAAAATATGGCAACTGTACGACATACCCATCATGTTTATTGCATATGTTGTTGCAGAGATCTATCTACAATCGCAGTGTTTCCAACAGTACTGCAATCTATCTGCAGCAGTGGGTTGTCGGTGGTGCGCTAAATGACATCATTGTCTCATATGCATCATTGTATGTAATTAATGTAAGGATAAGGATGCTATGCGGGAGAGACAAAAGGTTAGAAAAAAACATGAAAAGCAAAACTAATACTTTTGAAAATACACACAAACGGTCTTTGTTTCTTCTTTTTATGTTTTTTTTAATGTCACAAGCAAGACTGAGCCTGTGCCTGGAGAGTGGGGGTACAGCAAGACGTGCTGCTCGTTGAGAAGAGCAATACTGTATGTGCTTTAATAATAAGCCACAGTCACATGGTTATGTGTTTATGAATAAGGGCAAACAGGTCGCGACAAACGTATTTGTGGCGGTCCAGATTTATTTTTTGTGAGCTGCCACATATAAATGAAAGTATGGCAAACAATTACAGAAGTATCTGATGATTTATATAAATAGTGATAATTGTAAATTTTACACATTTACAATGTGTAGGTCAAACTTCATACACTGCAATTTAATTACGTATTTGTAAGCGAAGATCACAGGGTAAACTAAATAATTGATGTTGCAAACCAAGTATTGAAAGAAATGATAATACAGTACATGTCCATACAAAGACAATACTCACTCCTCAAAGACATTGTTGGCTCCCAGGCTCTCCATTAGCATGGAAAAATGTTTCTCCTCCTCATCCTCTGAAATTGCAGGGCTCTTTCCCCACCGATTTTGGTAGAGAACCTCTGATGACTTTGTACAAAGTGGTTTATTCTCCACGCTTTCAGTTAAAGATATCTTCCTGCCATACAGAAATTCACCTAGAATATGTGAGATTCAAAACATGAGACTGCAAGCTGCACTGTGATCAAGAGCATACAACTGAACATACTAAAGCCAGTGGAGAACTCATTGAGGGTGAGATATCCATTGCTGTCAGAATCAAGCGTGTCAAACACTTTCTCCAGCTCGTCTGCATTGAGAGGGAGTTCGCCATGCAGCCGCTATTTTACATGACAAAAAAAACAGCTATTATTGGCAAGAACACAGCCCCAAAGACAATGACAACAATGCAGATATAGCAACTGCTACTTAGAACTGATACGGGCAGGCCTTACACACCATTATGGTAAACCAAATAACTGATGGTTATTTAGTTTATTTTATCAATTCAATAAACTTGTCATTAGATCAATGTTAAATACAGATGAATAACTGTAGATTTTAACATCTGGTATTTTCCCAGTGGAGCTACAGATCAGTTTTCAATGATTGACCACTGAACAGCTGCAAAGACACTTTTCAAGCTGAATAAATGCAATACTTTACCCACATTAAAAAGATGGCTGGTACAATGCTTTGAGGGACTTAATCAAAAGAACACAACATAAAGATTATTTTTTGGTTGCACACATTCCTCCATCTAACAATGGAATGTTGAGATAAATATTTGTTTAAAAAGGCATTGCAATGTTGCTGTCTGATGTCACTACGCATGTTGTCATCCTCACCAGCAGGAACCATTTAGAGTCGTTTGAAAAAATGGCAAGCGATTCCAAGGAATTGATACATCATTAGTATATAAAAATAAATACAGTGCATCCCTAATTGTAATGTAATCTACTACAATAGTTTGCACAGGGGCTAAAACAATGAACACCCACGTATTTCAGTGGGTACTTACAGTATTTATATAAATAGACGATTTAAAAAGATGGCCTATCTAATATCGGTGATCTAGTCATTTGTAAATGCAATTCAGCAAGTAACGCCAAGAAAAAAAAATCGTATTCCTAAGCAAGTCAGAGCTTTTTTTTCCCTGTCACACACACACACGCACGCACACACAGACACGCACGCACAGACACGCAACCAGAATAAATGTAGCTGGGACATGGATCTGTTTGAAAATAGTGTCTCAAAGATTGGGCAAGTTGGCGAACAACAGAGAAAGAGTTCTGACATTAGTTTAAGTATATTGGTTATTATGATTAATGAAGCAGAGTCGTCAAACCAGACAGAAATATGATACATTTTTACAACTCCCTATCTGACAGAAACATTGATTTTGCCTCCAAAAATATTTTTTCCCAGAACAGGCTTTTTTTTTTTTTCAAAACAGGCATTGAAAAATGTGTGTAGCATTATATCAAGGGTTGTCTTATATTCAGGTCAAGTCAGTCTTTATTAAATCTTCAAGTATTGAAAGTAACCGTTTGACAGGACTTGGATGTGCAGAATAAGACTATTGTCTTGGAAATAATTCTTAACTAAAAGGTTGAATCCATGAGGGTTATGCAACAATTCATGACATAATAACTGCTGGAGTATTTACCAAAAAAGCCAACATAGCCACACCTGTGGAGGGCAGTGCATTTTTGGGACATGTTTACACTGCTGCAAATGTTGACAGAGGCCACCCATATAATCCAGGGTGGAGATACAGGGAACGCATGTGATCTCTGTCAGATTCTCAGCTGTTCTTGTTAAGTGTATTATCTGGGAGGGACACATTCATTACATAAGGGCACAGCATAATTCAAAGCCGTGAAAATGCGCAGCTGAAACTGTAAGCAATATTGTCGTACGGCAAAAAAACAACAACGAGTGGTGCTCTGGGAGCCTCTTTAGAGCGGGCTGTGATATCAAAGCTCTTTTGTGTGTGTTAAGGCCCACAAGTGCTTCATCAATGGATTTGCAACAGTGAGGACAAACATCTGAGGACACCAAGTGAATCTGCACAATAATGTGAGTGGAGGGCTTGGACCACAAAGCATTCACATGGCTCTCTATATTCACCTCTTGTTTATCACCTTCCCTTTACTCTGCATTATGCAGCTTTGAATAAAGCAAACGTGTGTATGCCATGTCCTGTTCAGCATCACTGATAAGAGAACAGTGCCCTTAAGACATTGCCATTAAACAACAGATAGCCTGATATTTAGATCAAACACAGCATTTTCGAATATCAGTTCACAGAAAACAGTATTATCAGAGTTTTTACATGATTTATCTCTCACCTGCATGTCCTGTCGGTTGATGAAGCCCTTTTTCTCAATGTCGCAAACCTTGAAGAACTCATGGGTTTTCTCCAGGATAGTGTTTTGACTCACAAGCCTACTCTCCCGTTTCCTCTGGTCGCTCCCGCGTTCAGGCTCCTTTTTGCCGCTAACATGCTCACCCTGCCCCGTGCTGACTTCCGAGGTGGTCATGGCCTTGCCAAAGGCACAGGGAACAGTTACGGCCGCCATGGTGTTAAGAGTTGGTAGTTCTGGTGTGAGCATCCGCGCTGTCCTTCACATGAGCAAGGTGTGCGGGAGACAGATCTGAAAAGAAGTTGCTCCACCGGCTGGGGAGCATCAGAAGCTTTTAGCGATGTAACGCATCGTCTCTTAGCAACCACCTGTTTTAATTAGTTGCTGAAAGCTAGAAAAACAGCTTGTAAATTCTAAATGAATAATTTCTCAAACTTCCCTGCAAAAAAAATGTGCATTACATTCTAACAATATATTAAATGCATTAAAACATTATAGTATGTGAAGCACAGCTTTTCAGAGTACAATCTGAGTTCATCTTGTTACTGCTTTTATGTAATCAATAGCCCATTCAATTTGCAGATATATGCCAATGCCATTCAGATCATGAACTGGTCCACTCGACGTCCATTGCACCGGTCCAAGGTTTCTCATTGTCATCCAATTGGGTTGAGTTTTTTCTTGCCCTGATGTGGGATCTGAGCCGACGATGTCGTCGTGGCTTGTGCAGCCCTTTGAGACACTCGTGATTTAGGGCTATATAAGTAAACATTGATTGATTGATTGGTTGGTCTGTTTCTCCTCTACATTTCTCTCCAATCTTTCTCATACTTTGGTTTCATCTATCCAAAGAATCTGAACATTGCAGGGTGTTAGACATAATTATGTAATATCGACAGCCCATTTGGTGATATACACATATTTAAGAAAAAAAAAATCTGACCTTCACTTCTGGGAACATTGCTCTTGCTCAGACTAATTTTCTTTGACACGTCATCCCTAAACTGAAAAGAAACTTGTGGTCTGAGGGGAAGGGTACTGTATTTCTCAGATTTACGCAGCCTAAATATCCAAGTGTATTAGTGTGGAACACTGCCTTCATGGAACAAAGCATTGGACGACAGAAACACACACACTGGCCCCATCATTAGGTACGCCTACACAATAGAATAATATCCAATACAAGGGTTTGGAGTGAGGGAAGCCATCTATGTCAAGGTTGTAAAACCATCCCTGAACAGAGGAGGTGGTCTGTGACACCACCTGTCTACCACATACAACACTGTCCTTTCAACCATTCCTAAAAGACTGCAGTTTAGCCTCCAACAAATAACAGGAGTTAGAAACATTCTGGTCGCAGAAATCGACCAGACGGTGCCATTTGTTTACAATTGAATGGAATGATTACGCGGGGGATTCCGACTATTTTGGACTGGTAGTAGTCGATCCATAGCGATCGTTCTGCCACACAATACTCCAATGCTAACGAGGAGAAATTACACTTCAACGACTGTCGATGGCTTTGACAGTAGAATTGCTCGTTTGCATTAAAACAGTTTGTGGAAGGGAGCGTGGTCGGCGCGCTTGCTGCAGGAGCGGGGTGTGCCAGGGCCGGCTTTGGAACACAGCTGACAGGTGATTAGATGGCCCAGCTGGGGCTAGTTGTCTAATCACCTGTTGTTCTTATCAGTAGCGGCCGGGAGCAGGAGTGTGGTTGGAGTTGGAGAGCAGAGCGAGAGACGTTGGAGAGCGAGCGAGAGACACTGGAGAGCAAAGAGCAAGAGAGACGGGGACTGAAAAGTCGAGGGAGGTGCTGCAGCGTGTACACAATAAAAGCATTGTTGAACCCTCTCGTGACAGTGTGTGGTAGTCAGAAGAACCCACTGTAGGGAAACTTCCACACAGGTGGGTTTTTTCTCAATACGATCCGGTGAAACCATCCTTGCCCAGGGAAACCCTCCTGGTTTTTGGAGTATAAATATTTGAGTTTTGGCACCAACCGTCGGACTTGATCTGACCAATCTAACTATGAGCACAAACTGATGAAGCCTACTCGAATGAGCGGCGAAACGTCAAACGACAAACAAAGCAGTCCAATTGCGAACGATTGAACACCTTAAAATGACAACGACTTCGATGACTGAGAACCTTCATAGGTAAGGGCTTTAACAACAATTTTAAGAAAACAAAAAACCAAACAAGTTTGTAAATATCAGTTTGTAATGATACATTTGCCTTCACGCACAGGCGACGTAGCTCCAGCGGCTGCGGGCGATGGTTCCTATTTATTAACACAAGCCGGTGAAAAGATTAAACAGAACAACCATCAGAGCCGACAAACAGCCGGGTAACTGCTAACTGCTAAAACTAACAAAGTGAAACCCCCGCTGACGTCACACATCGCTTGACAACAGACACTGCCTTTTAAAAGGCACATACTGTACATGCAGGCACACGCTGCTCATATAAAACTTCTCTCAACTGCATATGACTTATTTAAAGGTTGTTTTTTGGTTTTTTTTAAGTAATGCATTAATTGCTTTCCTCTGTAATTAATTGCATGTATTGAAAATGTATTATCCATCCATCCATCCATCCATTTTCTACCGCTTATTCCCTTTGGGGTCGCGGGGGGCCCTGGAGCCTATCTCAGCTACAATCGGGCGGAAGGCGGGGTACACCCTGGACAAGTCGCCACCTCATCGCAGGGCCAACACAGATAGACAGACAACATTCACACTCACATTCACACACTAGGGACCATTTAGTGTTGCCAATCAACCTATCCCCAGGTGCAAAGTCTTTGGAGGTGGGAGGAAGCCGGAGTACCCGGAGGGAACCCACGCAGTCACGGGGAGGACATGCAAACTCCACACAGAAAGATCCCGAGCCCGGGATTGAACCCAAGACTACTCAGGACCTTCGTATTGTGAGGCAGACGCACTAACCCCTCTGCTATCCCCAGGTGCATGTCTTTGGAGGTGGGAGGAAGCCGGAGTACCCGGAGGGAACCCACGCAGTCACGGGGAGGACATGCAAACTCCACACAGAAAGATCCCGAGCCCGGGATTGAACCCAAGACCACTCAGGACCTTCGTATTTAATAAATTAATTATTTTGGTTAAGTAATGAGTAACTATAATTTATTAGAATTAATGACTTTTAAAAGTAATTTTCAGAACACTAGTAGTAACAGTAATGTGGTGTTGAGTTTAAACTAAACACTTGGTTTAAGATACTGTTATAAACTGTATCTTATACCGCAATACAAAAATATCAGTTTTGGTCAATATCGCTTAGTCCTAGCGTCTGTCTTCAATATTGTCTACACCTGTCGCCATTTCATAACAGATGTTCAGTCTTAAACGGACACCGAGATGCCGCAGAAGTGAAGAAAGTGAAATTAGGAGAAACAAAGCGATTGGCTGCAGAAACCCCAGGAAGAGTGTTAATGTTAATAATACTAATAATGTTAATGTTAATGCTTCACAGGGCTATTCTCTGCCGCCGTGGTTGTGAAAGTTCTTGATTTTGCTTGCAGCGGAGCCTGCTTTTTAAATGTTAATATCGGCGACGATTACCCTCATTTAATCATGGCAGCCAAACTCGAGATTGTGATTATAATTTGATTAATTGTGCAACGCTAGGAACTTAAAGGAATACAGCCAGCCTTTTATTAAAAGTGAACAAAACAATTTCCACCTCATTGAAGGCAAAACCACAGTATGTTAGGGATCGGCTATGGCGCACAGTGCCAAGAATACATCAAATCAGAGGAAATAGAGGAAGTACAAGTCGTAACAACATTTTTGTATGTTGACCTGCTGAAGGATCATTACCTTTGCAAGAGGGGACCTACACATCAGGGGGAAAGCGCCCACACTGCCCATTCTAACTTCCCGCGAGTCCCACTAAGGCCAAAAACCAGATTTCATCTGGCCGGATACTTGTAATAGCATGCCGGGCTTTGTGTCTGAGGATCTGAGGTTACCTGAACTTATCACTTTGGGGGAATTTTAGTCCATTTTAAAGGATTGGGAAACTAGTTATATTGGACACTATACTTATTTTTAAATTGTTTATTAAAACATTTAATTTTTTACCTATTGTGTGTATTTGTGTGTATGTTGTAAGTAATTTGTACTTCTAAAAATAGTGTGTGGCCACTCCTGTTTATTGGTTTTGTTCTATGTATTTATGAAACCTGTTTTTGCTGCCCTCTTGGCCAGGTCAGTTTTGCAAAAGAGCTTTTAATCTCAATAAGTTTTTACCTGGTTAAATAAAGCTAAATGAAAATGAAATAAAATGTGTCTGACAGCAGTGTGTCCTAACAAGCCTCAATCACGTCCGCCTGCATATAGAAACATCCTCCCAACACCATAAGTAAAATATTCTTGTGTGCAAACAAATAGATTTAACATATTAAGCGATGTGGGAGGGCAAAACATTGCTTTTTACAGATGTGATGTCACACCAGGAAATGACAACTGCTCTGAGGAAGGTTGAAAAGACAGCCAAAATGAGCTCATGTTCTCGAAAAGCTATTTCTTCCCTCACTCGTGAACAAGACTCCGAGGTACTTGAACTCCTCCACTTGAGGCAAGATCTCCTCCCCAACCCGGAGATGGCACACCATCTTTTGCCGGGCGAGAACCATGGACTCGGACTTGGAGGTGCTGATTCCCATCCCAGTCGCTTCACACTCGGCTGCGAACCGATCCAGTGAGAGCTGAAGAGCCTGGCCAGATGAAGCCATCAGGACCACATCATCTCCGAAAAGCAGAGACCTAATCCTGCAGCCACCAAACCGGATCCCCTCAACGCTCTGACTGCGCCTAGAAATTATGTCCATACAAGTTATGAACAGAATCGGTGACAAAGGGCAGCCTTGGCGGAGTCCAATCCTCACTGGAAACGTGTCTGACTTACTGCCGGCAATGCGGACCAATAGTATAGTATAATATAGTATAGTTAAATGTTTTATGTTATTGACTCTCCTATTATGTATGTCTCAACTTCTGTGCAGCACTTTGTGAGACTTATTATTTTTTGAAATGTGCTGTATAAATAAAGTGGAATGGATTGGATCACATTAACATTTTGCTGATGCATCAGGTTATTCTTATACATGTGAATTTGAACACAGGCCTTATTCAACCAAATGTGTGTCTGTGCCAAACTGGGCGTCACAACAAGAGGATACAGTCATCCTCACGCTGTGACATTGTGAAAGCATCAGAGTTCACAAAAAGGAAAGCTGCAAAGCAACCACAACAAGCAACAGATGCGGCTTTTCTGTTGAAGAGGAAACTTGAAGAGGAACTGCATTTTGTCTTCTTCAATACAACACATTGTCTTATCTCCAATAGTGTGCATTTTGGACAGGAGGAAAGTTAGCTTTTTGGTAATCAAAGTATTTGCAAGAATCCTGTTATTATTGCATTGGATAATTTCTCTATTGATAAAAAAGTGTGCCACAATTACTAACTATATAAAATTGTTTTAACTGAGGCTATGTCTACACTAAGTCGGATAACCCCTTAAACTAGGGCTGGGCGATATGGCCTTTTATTAATATCTTGATAATTTTAGGCCATGTCACGATACACGATATATATCTTGATATTTTGCCTTAGCCTTGAATTAACACTTGATGCATATAATCACACCAGTATGATGATTATATGTGTCTACATTAAAACATTCTTGTTCATACTGCATTAATATATGCTCATTTTAAACGTTCATGCAGGGAGGGAAATCACAACTAAGTCAATTTAACAAAACTGTGTATATTAAACAGATATTAAGCAGTGGCACAAACATTCATGTAATTTCCAAAACAGAAAGTGCAAGATTGTCAGACATTTTAAAACAAGCTATGAGTGCACTTTTGTGCATTATGTCACTAAGATGACATATCAAAACAACACTAAATCAAAATGCACTTTTTGTACAGAAAGCCACTACAATAGTTTACAACAAATAAAGTGCACTTTTGTGCATGATGTCACACAAGATATTTCAATAACTGTAAAATAAAAATTAGCTGCATAATAGGAAATCAAATAGTGTATGTCCTTCGCTATGTGGTAGGTTACTGCGGACGTTATCTCCTTCTGTTGGTTGACTATTTTTTTCATACGACCTAGAAATAGTTGCTTCGGCATTTTGTGGGTGTGGCACCGGCCGAGATGTTGACATGCGGAGTTTCAAGCACTCCTAACTCTCTAGCGGGTGACTTTTCAAATGATGCTACACATTAGCAGTACTGCTACATTTTGTAGCAACGCTTCTGCCGCATACTTGACATATTACGGTTGTCTGTTCAAAATCGTCGCGCTTGAAGCCAAACCACCGCCAGACAATGGACCTCATGCTGTTTTTCTTGGGAATTAATTCTTCCTCCGTTTGTTACCAGATTTGCACCTTCTCTCTCTCGTATTACCACTCACACCACTCCGCTAGCATCACAGCTAGCGTTACCATGCCGCTAACTCTCTGCTCCGCGAGAGTGTATGACGTTGCACGCGCGACAGTATGTGACGTATGTAAGAAGGTGCGCTTGTTTTATGTATCTGTGAGAAGGAGATACAAGAAAGAGTGAGAAACGCCTGCAGTGTAATGCCCGCAGCTAAAAGCAACTGCGTGAGAAGGTATACTCGAATATCACGATATAGTCATTTTCAATATCGCATAGGGACAAACCCGCGATATATCGAGTATACTCGATATATCGACTCACTCTTTCTTGACTCTCCGGCTCTTAGCTTTGTATGGACTCATTGATCGTTTACAAACTGAGTTCGGAGAGGAAGTGACGGCAGAAAGACTGCGGCCCACACAGGAAGTGACGTCAGAAAGAAAGCGCCACAGCCAGCTACATAACAACCAGTTTCGTAACTCGGCATTAACCACTGGAAATATGGAGGCGAGTCATCCAGACATGCCGTGTTTCTCCTTCTCCTACATGTGCAGACGCTTGTGGAAATCAATCATCAATCAATCAATGTTTATTTATATAGCCCTAAATCACAAGTGTCTCAAAAGGCTGTACAAGCCACAACGACATCCTCGGTACAGAGCCCACATACGGGCAAGGAAAAACTCACCCCAGTGGGACGTCGGTGAATGACTATGAGAAACCTTGGAGAGGACCGCATATGTGGGTAACCCCCCCCCCCTCTAGGGGAGGGGGGGGGTTACCCACATGAATACCTTAAGAGAAAGCGATTGCAGCTATTTCGGATACAACACATCTCAGACGGCAAGAGAACTTTCGAATGTCCACGTCAGCTGTGATTCTACTTACCGAAAAACTTCGTCCATTTGTCGAAGGAGAGTCAACGAGAATGCGGGCTCCCGTGGATGTGATAAAAAAAAGGTAGCGTGTGCTTTGTCTTACCTGGCCGTCGAGGGAAGACTAACTACGGAAAACACCGAATGCTTTTGGATAGGCAAAGCAGACTGTATCAGTTATTGTCCGCCATGTATGTCGTGGACTCAAGGTCTAGGTCCAGAGTATGTAAAGTCACCAAAAACGAATGGACAATGAAGGTGAAGGCAAAAGAGTGAGGAGTGTCCTGACCAGATATCTAGATCCCTAGGTTGATTGTTGTCAAATGTTCTTTGTCACATTGTGTACTTTCGTGTCCAATAAAGATTTGATTAATTTATGATGGCTCAGGTGTGATTCACTACAATAGGACCCCACAGCACACTGGATTCCAGTTAATTGAAATACCACAACACTGGATATTGTTCAGATAAGTTACATTTAAGAACTTGCACACAAAGCGAGGTGACTATGACATATGCATTTTCCGCGCATGCGTATTAGGTCGTGTTGCGCCGGCGGACGGAGGGGGGAGTGGGTCTTAAACGGTGGCAATGTTGTGTGTGGACACAGATAATGTTAGGTGGGATTTACCCTGGATAACCTTATCCGGCTTAGTGTAAACGGGGCCTGAGTCTATACACTTGACATATTTTTCTGAAGAAAAGGACAAAATAACAGCCAAACTCTCGGATAAAAAGTTCTTGTTTGACATGGAACAGCTGTGAGGTAAGTTTGCTGAGTCAAATGAGTTCATAACACAAAAGTAAATAGTAAATGTGCTGCAATTAACTGCATTTTGTTACAATGTTCTTGTGATTTTACTCTTGTTGGTTCTCATAATATCCTCAAATTTAACACGACTCTTAAAAACACAAAATAACATTTCTATTGGTCTGCTACAGCACAGTCGCACAGGTGTTAGTGCGTGTGCCTCGAAATAAGGAGGTCCTGGGTTCGATCCTGGGCTCGGGGTCTTTCTGTGTGGAGTTTGCATGTTCTCCCCGTGACTGCGTGGTTTCTTCCGGGTTCTCCGGCTTCCTCCCACTTCCAAAAACATGCACCTGGGGATAGGTTGATTGGCAACACTAAATGGTCCCTAGTGTGTGAATGTGAGTGTGAATGTTGTCTGTCTATCTGTGTTGGCCCTGTGATGAGGTAGCGACTTGTCCACTGTGTACCTCGCCTTTCGCCCGAATGCAGCTGAGATAGGCTCCAGCACCTCCGCGACCCCGAAAGGGACAAGCGGTAAAAAATGGCATTCCATAGTGATCATTTCAAATACTACAGTTTACACCAAGTGTAAAGAACCTGGAAGTAAACACTGTTCACATGTTTTAGAGATGACTTCAACAAAACACCACGTGACTAATTACAAAGTCGATGTAACAATTCCATCCGTCCATCCATTTCCTACCGCTTGTCCCTTACGGCCCCAGCAGTTAAACCACTTCCTGGTCCGACGTTTTGTTATAATATTATACTGATTTTACTCTTACTGGTACCCATAATATCCTCAAATTCAACACGACTCTTAAAAACACAAAATAACATTTCTATTGGTCTGCTACTGCAGTGTTTTTCAACCTATTTTGAGCCAAGGCACCTTTTTTGCGTTGAAAAAATCCGGAGGCACACCACCAGCAAAAGTAATTAAAAAACGAAACTCAGTTGAAAGTAAAAAGTCGTCGTTGCAATAGTTGGATATGACTTCAAACCATAACCAACCATGCATCACTATAGCTCTTGTCTCAAAGTAGGTGTACTGTCACGACCCGTCACATCACGCTGTGACTTATTTTGAGTTTTTTGCTGTTTTCCTCTGTGTAGTGTTTTAGTTCTTGTCTTGCGTTCCTATTTTGGTGGCTTTTTCTCTTTTTTTTTGGTATTTTCCTGTAGCAGTTTCATGTCTTCCTTTGAGCGATATTTCCCGCATCTACTTTGTTTTAGCAATCCAGAATATTTTAGTTGTTTTTTTTATCCTTCTTTGTTGGGATATTGTTGATTGTCATATCATGTTCGGATGTACATTGTGGACGCCATCTTTGCTCCACAGTAAGTCTTTGCTGTCGTCCAGCATTCTGTTTTTGTTTACTTTGTAGCCCGTTCAGTTTTAGTTTCGTTCTGCATAGCCTTCCCTAAGCTTCAATGCCTTTTCTTAGGGGCACTCACCTTTTGTTTATTTTTGTTTATTTTTGGTTTAAGCATTAGACACCTTTTTACCTGCACGCTGCCTTCCGCTATTTCCGACATCTACAAAGCAATTAGCTACCTGCCGCCACCTACTGATATGGAAGAGTATTACACGGTTAATCTGCCGAGCTCTAGACAGCACCGACACTCAACAACAACACATAATTTGCAGACTATAATTACTGGTTTGCAAAAATTATTTTTAACCCAAATAGGTGAAATTAGATAATCTCCCACGGCACACCAGACTGTATCTCACGGCACACTGTGCTACTGCATTCCATTCCTAGCATCTCCAAATCCCTCAAATCTAGACTCCAAACATCCCAGTACAAGCTAGTCAGATCACTTCTAGACCTCCACCCCAGATCACACCTCACTCCTACCCACTTCTCTGGAGGACAGAGTAAAACAACTTGCACTGAGCCTAGTCTATAAAATCCGCTACACCTCCCTGATACCGAAGTACATGTCAAACTACTTCCTTAACGTAAATGACCGCCATAACCACAACACTAGAGGGAGCTCCACTAACCACGTTAAACCCAGATTCCGAACTAACAAAGGTCTTAACTCATTCTCTTTCTATGCCACATCAATATGGAATGCACTCCCAACAGGTGTAAAAGAAAGGGCATCTCTATCCTCCTTCAAAACCGCGCTAAAAGAACACCTTCAGGCAACTACAACCCTAAACTAACACCTTCCCTTCCACATAACACCTCTTCGGATTGTAAATAATCAAATGTAAATAATCAAATGTAGACACTTTTTCTTATACTTTCTGATTTCTCTCTCTGTGTCCACTACCTGCTGTACATATCCTACCAAGTCAGTCCTACACTGTTTCAATGTCCATTTCTCTGATGATGCAATTGTTGATGTTGATTGTTGATGACTGAAGTGTTGATACCAACCAAACCTAACCCCCCCTCCATATCCCACACCCCGGATTGTAAATAATGTAAATAATTCAATGTATATACTCTGATGATTATCTTGTGTGATGACTGTATTATGATGTTAGTATATATTTGATAGTATATATCTGTATCATAGAGATAGGGTGAGAAGCTCTGCTCAAAGTAAAGCCGCTGCTCCTCCACATCGAGAGGAGCCAGATTAGGTGGTTCGGGCATCTGGTCAGGATGCCACCCGAACGCCTCCCTAGGGAGGTGTTTAGGGCACGTCCGACCGGTAGGAGGCCACGGGGAAGACCCAGGACACGTTGGAAAGACTATGTCTCCCGGCTGGCCTGGAAACGCCTCGAGATACCCCGGGAAGAGCTGGACTAAATGGCTGGGGAGAGGGAAGTCTGCATGGGCTTCCCTGCTTAGGCTGCTGCCCCCGCGACCCGAACTCGGATAAGCGGGAGAAGATGTTTGGATGGATGGATATCTGTATCATGAATCAATTTAAGTGGACCCCGACTTAAACAAGTTGAAAAACTTATTCGGGTGTTACCATTTAGTGGTCAATTGTATGGAATATGTACTTCCCTGTGCAATCTACTAATACAAGTTTCAATCAATCAATCAATCCATATAGTGATCATTTGAAATAGTGCAGTTTTCACCAAGTGTAAAGAAGTAAACACTACCCGGAAGTAAACACTGTTCACATGTTTTAGAGATGACGTCAACAAAACGCCACGTGAATAATTACAAAGCCGATGTAACAATTCCTTCCATTTTTCCTACCGCTTGTCCCTTACGGCCCCAGCAGTTAAACCACTTCCTGGTCCGACGTGTTGTTCAAACTTTGTTTAACAGCTGCAAGTCTGTTGATATTGCTGCCTTGTGTACATAAACGTTGACATATATGTTAGCTAATATCATGCTGGCTCTCAAAACTCATGTCAGGTTAATTTAACCCAAACTTGCGTGAAATATGAACGCGGGTATACGTACCAGTGAAAGACAATTGTAAAATGCCGTTCGGAATACTTCGTTGATGTTCGGCATCAAGCGGTCGCTGTTTGACGTGTCAGCGGTTATAGTAAGTGTGACAAGTGTGAGACTAGTGGAGGTATTTAACTGAAGGGCGACTGGGCAAACACAAGAGGCGGGGCTAGTCATTGCTGGTAACCATAGAAACGTCTCAACGGAACTTTTAGGTCTGTTTTTGTTTTAATTGTTCTCTTCTATCTGCATCGCACTTATTGTAAAATGTAATAAATATCCATTTCCCCCTTTATTGTCTTGATGAACCGCAACACTCTGAAAGGAGTGTTTCTACTCATTATATCCAGCAGATGGCAGTGTTTGTCTTTTTATCCCAATAAAATACAGAGTCAGAATCAGAATCAGAAACACTTTAATAATCCCTGGGGGGCAATTAGGATTTTCAGCACAATCCCATTCAAGAGCAGAAAAACATTACAGGGAGACAGAACAGGATCGCTGATGGGTCTGCCAACTTCCGGCGCCCCTTATAAAAAGGTAAGAAACAGGTAAACACTGGGGGGAGAGAAAAACAATATTCAGTCTAAGCCTGGGCCCCTAGAGAGGGGGTCCAGACTGAGGCCAAAGGGGGGAAAAAAACTCATAGCCATAGCACACATAAACATGTGTATAAGAGGGATACATCAAAGAACACAAAGTGACATTAAAGACATTAAAAGAGCAGAGCTGATGCAACCAGCCACTTCTACACACATCCACAAAAGTAAAGCAACATAAAAAATAAATAAAATAAAACATATACACTATGGTGGCCTCTGCGGTGTTCCACGCCGTCATCTGCTGGGGTGGAGGGAGCATGGCCAGAGACAGGAGCAGACCCAGCAAAGCAACCGAGAGAGCCGACTCCACCCTCGGCCGCCCACCAACTCTCTGCCAGTGTCCAATCCGCATGGATGAGCGAGGATACGTCCAAGGAGACCGAGGTGTCCGATACCTGCTCATTCAGCCAAGACCCTGTGAAGCTTGTCCGTCCCGGCGCTCAGCAGCCAGCTCCGCAGCCCTGTCTCTTCATCCACATCTCCTCCAGTCTCTCCAAACTGAGTCTGGTGTGGCAGAGACCCAGCAGCTGGTGTCCATGGCCAAAAGGCTCCCAGGAAGCAGATCCAGAAGTTCACAAAAAAGCACAGCAGAAGTCATGAAAGTGCCACCCCTTGTCGTACAGTCCCAAAGGGTCCCCAACCAAAAGGCGAAAAAAAAAAACCCACATGAAAACAAGAGGGAAACATCAGGAACACAAAAGGATGACACAAGAGAATTGAGATCCATCCATCCATCCATCCATCCATCCATTTTCTACCGCTTGTCCCTTTCGGGGTCATCCGCTTAAATATGAACCAGTCTCGTGTTGCTCATAATAAGGCCTTATTTTCTTGGAGTGTGCATGGTTGTTTATTCTCTCCTACTTATTTGTATGGTGACACATACTGCATAGGTTGGCAAAAAATGACCAGTTTTGCTATGGACAATGTGGGCGACACCCAGGGCGCAACCTATCTGGGGGCGCACGTACAAAAAAATCAATCAATCAATCAATGTTTATTTATATAGCCCTAAATCACAAGTGTCTCAAAGGGCTGCACAAGCCACAACGACATCCTCGGTACAGAGCCCACATAAGGGCAAGGAAAACTCACCCCAGTGGGACGTCGATGTGAATGACTATGAGAAACCTTGGAGAGGACCGCATATGTGGTAAACCCCCCCCCCCCTAGGGGTGACCGAAAGCAATGGATGTCGAGTGGGTCTGACATAATATTG